>NC_142529.1:28309094-28326594 GCF_964205215.1 Stylophora pistillata
AGGTTTGTGTTTCGTGTACTGTGTTTCCTTTGTTCTCGCGCTTGTTTCGCTTTATTTGACTCCGGAAGAGCTTGTTTGACACTTGGAAATCTATACCTTTTGAAATAGAAATTATCCTGTTAAATGGCGGGTTGTTGAGGTATCTTTCAATTGCGTTTCGCAATCCAAGAAGGGATGACCTTGAATACAATACACCATCTTTTGTTCGCGCTTCTGAACTGATTCGTTCTTCAGTGCATAATATGAAGCATGCAGTAATTTTACAGTCGAGCTTGAAAGGTGGCTAAGAGTTGCTAAAGTCGAAGCTTACCAAAACCAAAGGTTTATAAGTTATGATAATAATGGTAAAAAGTAGTAAGTAATAAATTGTTCTTCAAGTCAGTAATAAATTTTGACAACCTATCCCGGGCTTTTATTTACCACCTCGATCAATAAATAGTCGTGTTTATTTCAATAATGGAAAATAACTGTCAAAATTACCAAACGAGAATCGCTCATCACTGTAGAGAATCACAGGAAGAAAATTGAATAACTTTCCTTTTACATGAAAGTTTACCTAACACGAAGGTATTTTACTCGTCTGATTGTGAACAAATCGGATCTAGGGTCTACTAGACTACCTTTGGCTTGTCATTATCCGGGGTAATCACTACTGGCGAGTTCGCCGGCGAAAGGAGGAGAAAAACCAGAGAATAGAAAAACAAATTGTAGAAACAGAAAATGGTTTACTGGCGTAATCGATGTTTTTGTTAACTATTTCGTTTCAAGTACTAGTCAGAAACATAGCCGAGAGAGAAAAGCTCGAAAGCGCAATTACATACTCAGGTAAATTCAAATATTTTAAAACAAGTTCGTAGCTGTTACGAAAATTTGAATTTAAATAGTTTGATGAGTTCGAAAATTGTCAAAAAATTCAACTTTTCCGAGACTGAGTGCAATCGCCAGCTTAAATAGTTTATTTTGCTTGCTAAGGCCGCAATGATTCAAATTTCAACTGACTCCTAAAAAATGATATGAACACTTGATAAGGATCCAGCCAATGAAAAATTTAATGACAGATGTCTCCATATCTACCCTATAGTTTATTTCTTAACTAAGGTATCTCGCAGGTTTAGGGCGTTTTCTGACACAAAAAAGAACTTCCGACGCATTTTAACTGCGTAAACGCTGGTGGGGAATTCTAATCGTGAACTTTCCTAAGGAAGTAGGGCTTCAGTAGTCGTTGGTGGGCGTGGTCATTAGGGAAGTAGCAGTTTTCTTCGTTTACATTAACTCGACGTTAAATCCATTTCTTTACTGCTGAAAGATCAGTGAAGTAAGACAAGCAGTGAGGCAGACAATCAGACAAGCACTTTGCTGTCCACGGCGCGGAGTTAGATCTTTCTCGAGTTGTATTTTTATTCGTGCTCTCAATGCTGAGAGTGATGAAGTCACGTCAAGTATGTTATCAGAAATATTGTTGTTCAAGGTTTTTACATAGTCTGTTGTGAATATTTTACTCGTTAATTTATGTTTTGTTACGTTGTGAATATTTTCCTTAGTTTATGTTTCCTTACGTTGATTTACGTGACGCAAAGCCCTCTGGGGTTCTCGCTTCTAATCGGGTAATCATTAACACAAAATGGCTTGTTGTGTAAACTAGAAAGCCTTTTTTAACGAAGAAAACTAAAAGTAAGGTAGAATTTACAGAGAATTAGCTACCAATGATCAAGAATACGACAAGGCATATTTGAAGAAAGATAAGCATACATGTTTAATTAATCTTCTTTTAGCAATATAAAAGTATTGGATAAAACTTCGAAGAGTAGTTTGTGAGAGTGTTTCGAGGTACTTCTTATCGAGTTGTATTGGTTCACCTTTAGTCTCGAGCTTGTTTTGTCATCAGAAAAATGTCCGTAATGCTTTTGAATATGCAGAGTGGTTTCGTTGCTTGTGTATATACCCACCGGTACTTTAAAGTGCACCTAAACTCAGAAATTTTTTTTTACGCTTAACGAAATAAGCGTATTTTTTGGAGTATTTCTGTGCAAAAATTTTTTAATTTGCTCAAATCTTTAATTTTCTGTGCCCAGTCAAAATACGGAAAATCGGCCGCCATCTTGCCCTACGACCGAGTTTAAAGAGGAATGGCTCTAGCGGGTAATGTGGCGTCAAATCGAGAACACGAAAGTCTGCATTTGACACATTTTCACTTGTTTGGGAAGGTTGTCGTCGATATTGTTCGAAATATGCCGACTAGGTGTGTTGTATGAGGAATGTATGAAGCGCGATACCTTCTTGCAAATTTCGCATGTTGCTACATCCTCCTACAACACACTTAGTCGGCCTATTTTCGGACAATATCGACTACAACCTTCCCAAACAAGTGAAAATGTGTGAAATGCAGACTTCCGTGTTCTCGATTTGACGCCACATTACCCGCTAGAGCCATTCCTCTTTAAACTCGGTCGTGGGGCAGGATGGCGGCCGATTTTCCATATTTTGACTGGGCACAGAAAATTGAAGATTGAGCAAATAAAAAAATTTTTGCACAGAAATACTCCAAAAAATACGCTTATTTCTTTAAGCGAAAAAATTTTTAGGTTTAGGTGCACTTTAAATAGTGGGTATAAAATAGAATTGACTTTAACCGGTTGTTTGGAAATTTCTTCACTTTCAGATCGATCAATATCCTGAAACTACATGTTACGGCCGAAAAGGGAATTCGAATGAGGAATATTATCAGCTTTAAAAGTTCATTAATTCAAAGGGTTCCTCTACTCCAGCAGGTCGCTAATTCGGTTTATTTTCTAGTTGTTCCTAAGTTATACTAATTATAGAAATGAATAAAAGCTGATAGTTTCTAAAGAAACTGTTTGGAGCTGCGTCGGTGGGGGTAACGAAATAATTTGGATATATCAACAAAGTTGAAATGGTAAATTGGCTACCGTAACGATTGCAAAAGCTGACATTTCGAGCGTTAGCCCTTCGTCGGAGCGAATAGAGGAATTGTGGGTTGTGCGTGCTTTCTGCCTTTAAAGGCAGAAAATGGAGCTACGTTATTGGTGGGAACATGGCAACTAGAAAAACACGAATAAATTAGTGGAATGAAAAGCGTTCGTTCCAATTTACCATTTCAACTTTGTTGAGATATCCAAATTATTTCGTTACTCCCACCGACGCAGCCCCAAACAGTCTCTTTTAGATCATCTACTCTCTTATCTTTATGTGAGGAGGAGGAAACTCAAGGCTACTTGATCTTTACCTTTAGTTATACTTTAATCAATGGATAATAAAAAATCGTCCAAATCATTTAAATACAAAATACTTTGAAATAAAATACCAAATTATACTAATTATAGGTCTACCGCTTTCGAGAGGTTAACTACTCCAATATTTCCACTCTCTTTTCAAGCTTTTTTGTAGTTCAGAATTGAGTACAATACACAAAGAATATTTTTACTTTATTATCGGCCCTAGCAGAAAATAACAGCATATCAAAGAAAGTTCCCTTATTCATATTGCATTTTCAAACAGTATTATAGCTGACGTGTTTTGTGCTTACCAAGGGATTTGACTTAAGTGCTAATTCGTATTTAAATTCAGCTTTGGTAATTGATTGATATAAACAGTCGAGAGCCGTCCACATATAATTGCTTAGTAGTTTAGCTGAGGTCGCTATTTGGAATAAAGAATTAAACAAATTTCGATTCCACGTTGGTTTAACATTAAGTTGAGAACTTTTTCCATTTTCAGCTTGCCGAGTCTGATAATTATTAGTGTCAACTTACCACACAAACAATATGGCACTTAATAAGATTCCTATCAACTTAAGTTGATCCAAGTAAAGAGGGTCTGTTTGTCGCACTGTGCAATGGGAGGAGAAATATTAAAAGATGTCTCTACAATTGCCCCTTATTGTTATTTCATACCTGGTGTAATTGACAAGTTCAATAGGCTAAATTTTTATGTCATATCTAAGATAATCACTTACAATTTGTTGGCGAAAGGAGAAGAACAAATAGAAAATGTAAAAGAAAGAAACGGCAGCAATTCTTTGTTCTTTTGTTTTGCCCTAGTTTCGTCGGAGACGAAACGGAGGTGGAAGAGCCACAAAAGGTTATAAATTACACAGTTGAATTCAAATATTCTAAAATAGGTTTGTATCTGCGTCCAGAGGTGTCCATACCGATTAATTTGAAATCACTATATGCATTCGAAAACCTGAACTGATTGACATGGGTTGGACATCCTCAGCTTGAATCTTCTTTATTTTTCTTTCTCAGACGTTTTTCAAACGAATAAACAATTATAAGGAGGTTACATAATTACTAAGTAGGAAGTGATGTTTTGTAGCTGTTTAGATGAAATATTTCTCGTTGCAATCCCAGATAACCTCAGTCCAAGAAAAAGGAGACGAGAAAACAGAAGAATGTCGACAAATGTCACTGAAGGTGGAACATAGACCAAGACATCTCAAGAACTGTATTGTTCCCCCTCACTAGTTCAACAAGAATCAAAAATTTCTTTCCTAACAGTCCACATTCTCCTCTCCATCACAGCATTTCTTGGCAATTCTCTGATCCTCGTTGCCCTTCACAAAGAGTCATCCCTTCATCCGCCGTCCAAACTCTTGTATCGTTGTCTGGCAGCAACTGATCTGTTGGTTGGTCTTGTTACCCAGCCTCTCGTTGCTAGTTTATGGCTTTCTGTGACTCACGAACAATGGAATCTTTGTCGATACGCATATGACGCCGCCTCCCTCACAGGCTATACATTATGTGGAGTGTCTTTGATGACGATGACGGCCATAAGCGTGGACAGACTTCTCGCCCTGCTGTTGGGGCTGAGATACAAACAAATTGTAACTTTGAAACGCACATACATCATTATAGCTAGCTTT
This sequence comes from Stylophora pistillata, assembly GCF_964205215.1. NCBI lineage: Eukaryota > Metazoa > Cnidaria > Anthozoa > Scleractinia > Pocilloporidae > Stylophora > Stylophora pistillata. The sequence continues at coordinate 28,313,977 of NC_142529.1, forward strand.
TGGATTGAATGTACTGTCGCTGCTTTATGCTACACATTAGATTACCGTATACCCATTCTGTACTTCTCTATATTAATACCATCTTGCCTTGTTATTTCAGTCGCCTCGTATATAAAAATTTTTCGGGGTCTCAGTCGTCATCAGGCTCAAGTACAAGATCATGTCCAACAAGAGCGGAGCCAATCAAATACCCAGAACATTGTGCGATACAAAAAGGCAGTGTACAGTGCATTGTGGGTGCAGTTAGCATCAGTAGTTTGTTATGCACCAAGCTTTATACTGACAGTTGTAGCCGTTTGCAGTAAAACATATTCATCAGACCTAGTAGTAATATTGGAAGTAGCAATTGTCTTAGTTTTCTTTAACTCGACTTTAAACCCGTTCCTTTACTGCTGGAAGATAAGTGAAGTAAGACAAGCTGTGAAGCAGACAATTAGACAAGCACTTTGCTGTCCATGGAGTTAGGTCCTCCTCAACTTATAAAGAGTACTTTCGAAGCTGAAAGTGATTACACAGTTGTTGCATGAAAACGCCCGTCAAATATGTTATTGGATAGGAAGAAATCGAAAGCTCAAATAATACTGCTGCTTGAGGCATGTACACAGTCTGTTGTAAATATTTTCCCCGTTAATTCTTGTTTTTTATGTTATAAATATTTCCCCCGTTAATTTATATTTTTTAGGCTGATTTATGTCAATCATCGAACAGTACTTTTGATTTCTGTCGTGCAAAGCTCTGTGAGGATCTCACGTCTAATCGAGTAATCATGATAACAAAATGGCTTGTTGTGTACACCATGCAAATAGCTGAAAGAAGGCAATGGAAACACTAACCATATCTTTGCAAGACTGTTGTTCGTGTTAGCTAGCCACCAATGATCATGAATACAGTAAGGTATAATTGAAGAAAGATATGCATGCATTTTACTTTCATGATTAATCTTCTTTTAGAAATATAAAAGTATTGGGTAAAACTTCAAAGAGTAGTTTGAGGGATCTTTTAATTTCAAAGTTCCTTTCCTAATTTAAAGGAAGCGACTTGTTATTGACGTCATATTACCAAACGAGTTGCGTTGGTTGACATTTAGTCTCGAAATTGTCTTGTTATCAGAAAAATTTCTGTAATGCTTATGAATATATAGAGATGGTTCCGTTGCCTGCGTATGTTAAAGTTGCACCGCCCTCGCGGGAGCCTGGCCGTTCGCCTTAAACATAAAAAAACTCCAGGTATCCTTTGCGGATAAAAGGAAGATTCCATGTGAACGGCACTTAGGATAAGAGAACTGCTTAGAAAAGCTGTGAGGGAGTGGCGAATGTTGACAGTAGACAAATAAATTGGTTACTGTTTTACCTAAAAATCTTCCTCATTAGAGTTCCCTTTTCTTAAAGACTCCTTATATGAACTGCTTACCCTGTCAAAAGACATGTCTGTTTTCCTTCTGAGATGTACGTGATGGAACCCTGCTTTGGTCATCACCCTTGTCACCAGCGTTTAGTCATTAAAAATTCCGGCGCGAAAACCTTTTAAATGGGAAACAGACCAATTATTTTCAGCGTTCATTGATGTGCCTTGTATTTACATTATCAAATAAACGGAGACAATTTGTGAGTTAAAAGCAAAGTAAAGGCCGGTAATTTTTCCAATTAAGCTGAACAAATTCAAGTTTCTTACTTCCTCATTAGTTTTGACCGGCTCGTATCGCAATATGACGGTAACGTCAAGTGCTTTATTTTAGAAAGAAGGAATCAAAATTGTTTTACCGTCAAGGAACAAATTCTTCAATAAGATATTCTTCACCACAACCTTAAGACCAGACTTTATTAACGTTAACAAGAAAGTTAGACAAGAGGGCAAAACCCAGCTAAAAGTATGGTTAGCTTTCCTTTACCATGCATGAATGCATAGCTTCGTTTCTTTTATGTACTGTTGTATTTATGGCGAGTGCCGTCGCTTGAAAAACATTTTAAAACGTGGTTCTAGTGTTTCCGTTCGCTTTCTTTAAAAGATATAAGGAACAACTTGCTCAATAAATAACTTCAACCAAATTCACTCTCACCTTCTGTTATATTACTGGTCACCATAATTTATCAGTTCATCAGTAAGGCAGTGGTACACTAAGAAAAAGCTATTATCATCCTCCAGGGACGCTTCGCTTAGCGAGTTTGTGCAAACTATCTTCCCCACCTAACGTGCAAACAATAAAAGGAAGATTCCTTGCGAACGGCACTTAGGATAAGAGAGCTGCCAAGAAAAGCTATGAGGGAGAGGCGAATGTTGACTGCAGACAAACAAAATTAATTGATTACTGTTGTAATCCATCAATTAGCGAAGGGGAACGTGACTGGTAATAAAATATATGCTGCGTTCCACCTCGTGTCAGATTTTGGTCACGTTCTTCTGACAATCCAGTCCAATGAAGAGCCATCTCCAGTTTTTCGGCTTTGATTCAGGCAAGACATATGTTGTCTTACCTGAACTTGCAGCACCATCAGTACTTGAAATGATTTTTTCTTTACAAAATTTCCTTAAAAATCTCCAAACTGGATTAACTCATCTAACAATGTAACTGTCATCTGTTTGTCTAAAAGATGTCAAAATTTTTTTCTCATTGGAGTCAGTTAGTACATTTTTTTTTTCGCTATTACGAACGATTCTTTGGGAAATTTATTATTTGCTTTCTGCTCCAAAAGACCCGAAAATAGTTACAAAGATGTTCATTTAATTCCTTAATACCGTACACCATTAACTATTAAAAGGTTCCGCGATAATTACCGGTAATGGAAGTTTTTATTGCAGAATCTCGCCCCGGAAATTGATTTTAAGATGTTATCACTTTACGCAACACAGAACCAGTAGTAAAAATGAAGTGCAGCTCAAATTGTAAACCCGTTTAAGGACTTGTCGTATTTTCTATCGGCAAACCTCGAGCAACAATAACCGTATCCAACGAGCGTTCTCAAATAATAATCGTGACTCAGCCTTGAAGCATATTGATACAAGTATAGCTAGGAGAGGATCAAACTCCATGGACAGCAAAGTGCTTGTCCATAGTTAGTAGAGGGGACTGGTTAGGAAACGCAGAAAAAACTTCAGTCGGATAGGTTATTGTTCGATTTTATCGAGGTCACGTGACAATGATCCTGCACACATAAATCCAAAATGGCGCCGCGGGCTTATTTCGACAGTCACGTAGCGTTTAAGTTTGTGGATTTTCTCCGTGATCGAGCGAAATCTTACCTTCAAAATATAGCTAAAAACATTAATCAAGTCAGTGGACATAAGTCCAGGTGAAAATTGTTGAGTATTTGGCTGTGGAACGTGAAGGAGAAGTAAAGGAATTGGAATCTGGAAGCTACCGGCGCCGCGAAACGCAGAATACAAGAAGTGGCGAGAAGACTGGCTGAAAATAAATAAGTTACTCTATGTTAGATACTTTAACCATATAGCCTTTATACTCATTTTTGTCTATAAAATAATCATTAATGAGCAATATTTAATATGTTGCAGGTCGTAGCTACCAAATTAATCTTTTGTAATAAATTACTTATTGAAAAATTGTTGCAGGCTCTTAATTCTAACTATATCTGCCTTTCTTGTTCTTTGCTGGCTCTTTCCTTTCGTAGTGTTTTTGTCTTCATTTGTTTACATTGAATTTTATGTTTCTGTATAACATCTTTGGCCAGTGAAAAACACCGCACAGTAACATACAAATGAATAATAATGTCCAATATATCTTTTGCAATGCTGTTATCTACCACTATGTCTGAGTCCAACAACATGGTATTATATGCTGAGACCAAATGAACATCACAAGCTGATTTGGATTCTATCTTAGCATTGTCAATCTTCAGCTGGAGACTTCCTGAGATCAGAATCCTAAAATTATGTTCTATTCTCTTAAAAATTGTTTGAGCTTTGTCCGCTCTACTAACTATGGCTTGTCTGAAAGACTGCTTTACTACTTGCCTTTCCTCGCTAATCCTCCAGCAGTAAAGAAACGGGTTTAATGTCGAGTTAAAGACCTTGAGGACAACTTCTACTTCCCGAACGACGAATACGTATGATGAATACATTTTACTTTAAGCGATTACAACTGCCATTATAAATATTGGTGCATAGCAAAAAACTAACGCCAACCGTTTCTACAGTCACTGTACACCGCCTTTTGGTATCGCGCCATGTTGAAAGCGTTTATTTTGATCGGCTGTTGTTGAAGCTGATCTTGCACTTCAGCTTGATGATTGTAACGAAGACCGTTCATTGTTGTGATTGCGTGACCGTCAATACCTCCTTGTTTTATGTGACATATCGATTAGCTATCGGCATTACCTTTCATTCGACACACGTGGAAGTTACAAGCGCATGTAGTGGAAGTTGATTGAAGGATCGTCGAATATATCATTGTAATAGAACGGAGAAAGAGGTATGTTATATCGTTCGTTCCCTTTATCTAGACCCCGAAATGTACACCATTTAATCGAAAGCAGATTTGTTACGTTTAAGAATACTTGTGCCGTTTAGAATTATATATATGCGCGCTCCGCGTGCTCGAGTTAAAACATTTCGATTAGCGTAGATTTATAGTAATAGCTCTATTCGGCTCGTTGTATTTCAGTTTTTACGAGCTTTCAAGTCCAATAAATCCATTGAGAAAGATAGATGCTTGAAGGTTCCGTCACTTAAAAAACACTCTCCGAGGGGGCGCCGTTAAGAAATTCACAGACCGAAAGAATCGATTGAAGTCAGCGTCCGCCCCGTTACAATGATTTCTGAGAGTGCGAAAAATTTTTGTGTAGGAGACAAGCAAAATGACCAGGAAAAATGGTATAACCATGTAGCAGTCACAAAGGCTATACGAATATCAATACTGGGGGAAAAAGAGACGATTAGAGATAAAACCCAAATGGGAGCTACAATGATATATGTGCTCTTCAAAGTTGCAATTTGTCTGCATCTTAGCCCCAACAACAGGGCGAGAAGTCTGTCCACCCCGATGGCCATCATCGTCATTATAGACGCTCCAGATAATGCAGAGCTTGTTATGTAGGCTGCGTCCCTTGCGTATCGACAAAGACTCCAGTGTTCATGAACCAAGGATATCCAATAAGTTGCAAACAGACTAACAAGACAAATCAACAGGTCAGTTATGGCCAGAATACGATACAAGAGTTTGGACGGTAGATGAAGGGAAGATTCCTTGTGAAGGGTAACAAGGATAAGGCCGTTGCCAAGAAATGCGGCGACTGAGAAGAAAATGTGCACCACAAAGACAGCAATAGGCCTTTTGCAACAAACTGTCACGTGACCGATTTTCCCTTGGCAACGCCATACTGGAGGGCAAGCCATTTAGTCTTTCCTTGACAACCAACAAAGGGCGAGTTCGCGGAGGGGATACAAAGGTAAGGTTAAAGGTTTTTTAAGGCGTTTGTTTGTTATGTTTGTTAGGCTATTCTTGGTTATGATAAACGATTTGAAAGTACCATCAGCCAGTGATTGTATAAAATATGTAGATGACACGACAGTGTATGAAATCATAAGCAAGGGTGGTCCTAGCAATGCTCAGTCTATGATAAACGAAGTAGCTACCTGGTCAACACTCAATTCATTTCAACTCCATCCGAAAAAATGTAATGAGCTAAGAGTTTCCTTTGTGCGCTCCCCTCCTTCCTACGATCTCATAGAAATTAATGGCTCTAAGGTTAGTGCCGTTAGTGTCGTAAAATTACTGGGTGTGTATTTTCAAGACAACTTCAAGTGGAACACTCACGTTACTGAGACGATTAAAAAGGCCGCTAAGCGCCTTTACTTTTTAACTCAGTTAAAGCGAGCTAAGGTACCATCACCTGAATTAGTTAATTTTTATGTTGCTTGTATTCAATCTGTCTTACTTTATGGATGTCAGGTCTACCATTATAGCCTCCCCAATTATTTGAGCTTAGGTTTAGAGCGTGTCCAAAAGAGAGCCTTGAAAATTATATACGGTTATGATAATCATTATAGAGAAGTGCTTCAGATGGCAGAGCTGAAAACCCTAAGGGATCGGAGAGAAGACCTTTGCTTAAAATTCTTTAACAACATCGTCTCCAATCCCTCGGATTGTTTGTACCACTTACTGCCTTTCGATAACCGAGGTCAACTTATGGAGTTACGACAACGCAGACCATTTAGAGTTTCCTTTAAAACAAATCGGTTCAGAGATACTTTCATTCCGGCAAGCGCAAGACATTTTAGCTAATATTTATTACAATTGTATATGTAAATTAGTTCCCTTTTAGGTTTGATTTTATTGTATAGTTCTATTACATAATTTGTACACCTTTGCAATTCAGCTTCCAGCTGCTATTAAGGTATTCTTCTCAATAAACGCCTATCTATCTATCTATGATGTCACAAGAAAACAACAGGACAATTTCTCCTTGAAATTTTTACATACAACTGAACTAGTCTCGGACTGAAATCAGTCTCTAAAGGCCGAGTTTCAGACTCGTGAAGTTTTCGCATGGTCAGTCTCTTTGGAGCGATAGCGATGGCAGCAACGTTACCGAAAAATCGCCGTAATTCATTCGACTTTATTGCTGTCTTACATGGATATTTAAGCCTTTAGAATGAAAATATTGAGTGATAGTTTGGTTTGAATTTCAGGGAGAATAGCCTTGCATCATATGGCGACTGCTGGTAGCCAAGCTCTTTCGACCGAACGCGAAGGTGAGTTTCTGTTGGAGGGAGGCTTCTTGCTCACAACAAAAATGCCAGCATATTTGATTGCATTCTCGTTGTTCAGGGTGAACTCGAATCATTTTTCTTATATTCACAGGTGTGGAGTCGAGAGATTTAAGCAAGTTTCCTGATATTTCTTTCGCAGAAGTTGAAAGTTTTGCTCAGAAGGCGTCGGGATGCGAGCATACCAGGAAAGCCTACAAGTTTTTCGCTGAACCTGGCTACCTTCATGATAAGAAACGTACGTAAAATCTGGGATATCCTAACTTCTGTGTACAAATATATGCTTAAATAAAGCTGTCGGGTGTTACTTAATATTATGAGGAGAAATCCTGGTGGAGTAAATGACTACAAAATAAAAGATATATATATTTAAGTGGTGATCAGCACCTAAACTGAACTGTATTTAAGCTTATATAAAGCCATAAGCTTAAGATCAAAATACCAAGAAAATTTCATAACATTAAAAATTCATATATATATATATATATATATGTCTATATCTAATGAAAACTTTATAGGAAAATTGTAATGATGAACTCCCAGCAACATTGACTACTCCAAGAATATACAGCTGTAAATCGTGTCGTAAAAGTGTCAAAAAATGCTCTTAGCGGTTTTAGCTGGGGTATCGTTTCTTATTTTGAACCAAAAGAGGGTAACGATTCTTTTAAAAACTAGCAATTCCGTACTACTCTTCCCTTTCTGTCAACAATGCGCAAAAAGAAGTAAATAACTGAAGACGAAGACCCCCAGAAGGTTGGCGTTTCTTTTGGCCTTTTTTCAGTGACACCAAAAAGCTACTCAGTGTTTATTTTAGCCGGAAAATGTATTTGGCCGTGGTTTTGTTATGGCATCGCTCAATATAAATACTTTACTCGGCCATATTGACCAGCTTAAGATATTTATAGGTAGTTAAAAACTCGCTATATTAGCGATCAATGAGACCAAGCTTGATAGTTCCATCGGTGATTCAGAAATATATCTACCGGGATTTAACGTCGTCAGAAGGGACCGTACCGTCAACGGGAGATGCGGTGGCGGTGTATGTTTTTATTTACGAAACAACGTAAATTACTTTGTCTTGGAGGAGTTCGGTGCTGACCAACTTGAATGTCTTGTTATCGAAATCACCAGACCGCATTCCAGACCTTTTTCAATAGGTACATGGTACAGACCGCCAAGTTCCCAACAAGAAATTATTAATCAATTTGAAAACCTTTTAGATATAACTGTTTCAGAACGCAGCGATTTCTACCTACTCGGTGGCCTGAATTGTGACATGTTGCACGAGCGGTCAAACAACCACACGTCGCCGCATTTAATGAACATATTTGATGTTCACGGATTGAGTCAAATGATTTTTGAACCAACTAGGATTACACCGATATGACGAACATTGATTTATCTTTCTATAAGTAATAATCCCAAAAAATATTTAATAATAATATTTAATAATATTTAATGAACATATTTGATGTTCACGGATTGAGTCAAATGATTTCTGAACCAACTAGGATTACACCGATATGATGAACATTGATTTATCTTTCTATAAGTAATACTCCCAAAAAATATTTAATAATAATATTTAATAATATTTAATGAACATATTTGATGTTCACGGTTTGAGTCAAATGATTTCTGAACCAACTAGGATTACACCGATATGACGAACATTGATTTATCTTTCTATAAGTAATACTCCCAAGAAATATTTAATAATAATATTTAATAATATTTAATGAACATATTTGATGTTCACGGATTGAGTCAAATGATTTCTGAACCAACTAGGATTACACCGATATGACGAACATTGATTTATCTTTCTATAAGTAATAATCTCAAAAAATATTTAATAATAATATTTAATAATATTTAATGAACATATATGATGTTCACGGATTGAGTCAAATGATTTCTGAACCAACTAGGATTACACCGATATGACGAACATTTGATTTATCTTTCTATAGGTAATAATCCCAAAAAATATTTAATAATAATATTTAATAATATTTAATGAACATATATGATGTTCACGGATTGAGTCAAATGATTTCTGAACCAACTAGGATTACACCGATATGACGAACATTGATTTATCTTTCTATAAGTAATAATCCCAAAAAATATTTAATAATAATATTTAATAATATTTAATGAACATATATGATGTTCACGGATTGAGTCAAATGATTTCTGAACCAACTAGGATTACACCGATATGACGAACATTGATTTATCTTTCTATAAGTAATAATCCCAAAAAATATTTAATAATAATATTTAATAATATTTAATGAACATATATGATGTTCACGGATTGAGTCAAATGATTTCTGAACCAACTAGGATTACACCGATATGACGAACATTGATTTATCTTTCTATAAGTAATAATCCCAAAAAATATTTAATAATAATATTTAATAATATTTAATGAACATATTTGATGTTCACGGTTTGAGTCAAATGATTTCTGAACCAACTAGGATTACACCGATATGACGAACATTGATTTATCTTTCTATAAGTAATAATCCCAAAAAATATTTAATAATAATATTTAATAATATTTAATGAACATATATGATGTTCACGGATTGAGTCAAATGATTTCTGAACCAACTAGGATTACACCGATATGACGAACATTGATTTATCTTTCTATAAGTAATAATCCCAAAAAATATTTAATTCTGTGTCGTTCATCGTTGCATTAGCGATCATTCACTTGTGTTTATGACGATAAAGATACGCTATGAACGTGCTGATTCGCACTGCTCTATTGAAACTCGCACTTTCAAGAATCTTAATATCGACCAGTTTCTACATGACCTTGTACGAAAACCATGGTATTTAATTGGCTTAGGGTCAGATGTGGGACGCATGGAAGACCTTAAAGACGCTCCCAATGGATTTCACAAGTGCTGATGCGTAAAATCCACAAACGAAATTATTTTAAAAAAGAAAGTTGCCGGCAAAAATAATATTGCTAGGTGGGAACAGTACAAGCAGGCGCAAAATAGTCCATCAATCGAGATCGGAGATGAAGGCTAGTCAGAAAAAGGCTATTAACACTTGATTGACAATTTATTTTATTCTATCTCACACTCCTGGGGAATCCATAGTTACTCTCGGCTAGGCGTTGAGCTTGTACAACACTTCCTTTCTACTCCCCAAACCTTTCGCGTACTTCCTATCTTTACAACCGCACGCCGAGGCAGGAACCTATCATAGAATCTAGATTGTCAAAAATGAAGACAAAACAGCTCGGCTAGACACTATCGGCTTCGCTTTTAGTCTAAAGTGTCATTAAAAACTAAATTATTCATATCATTTTCATAGCATGCAACTTTATTTTTTTATTTTTACTCCATTGCTTTTGTTACAGACACCGGGATGACTGACAGACAAAACTGCATAAATCCCTTCATGATTATTGAATTAGGGTTCTCTCCCGGAAATTGACTTTATAATTTCTCAGAACAAAAGACTGCAGCTTTGGAACTGAACAATAGCATATTGGTCGCAGTCAGGTATTGATTCCAGTAGATAAAATGTAATCTAACTTCAATGAAAGTTTTTTCCTTGGCAAACAAAGACGACATCGGCCATACTATTGTTTGACAATATAGTAAGAAAACTTTTACCTACAAATCTTCCGCATTAGAGTTCCCTTTTCTTAAAGACTCCTTATATGAACTGCTTACCCTGTCAAAAGACATGTCTGTTTTTCTTCTGAGATGTACGTGATGGAACCCTGCTTTGGTCATCACCCTTGTTACTAGTGTTTACTCTTTAAAAATTCCGGCGCGAAAACCTTTTAAATGGGAAACATGCCAATTATTTTCAGCGTTCATTGATGTGCCTTGTATTTACATTATCAAATAAACGGAGACAATTTGTGAGTTAAAAGCAAAGTAAAGGCCGGTAATTTTTCCAATTAAGCCGAAGAAATTCAAGTTTCCCTTGGCAAACAAAGACGACATCGGCCATACTATTGTTTGACAATATAGTAAGGGCCTGATTACATGAGCCGGGATGGCCCTGTTAGCCGGGCTGATTTCTTTTGTTTTGGTGTTCGCCAAAACGTGAAAACAAAAGAAATCAGCCCGGTTAACCGGGCCAGCTCGGCTCATTTAATCAGGCCCTAAGAAAACTCCTTTTTATCACTTTAGTGAAATGAATTTAATAAAGGAGTATATTTAGATCTGCTTTCATTTTCTAGGGTTGTGAATAATGCGGAAATACTCTCTCTGTATTGTTGTCAATTCTAAACTCTAAAAAGACTTCTTATAACGAATTAAAAGAGATCAAATGAAAGTTAGGGACAGTAAATCGCTTGGAAATGATAAAAATAGAATCAAAACAACTTGGAGTTAATTCATAGATGCACCAGCAACAAACGTGAAAAATAAACATGGAGAATAAACATGAGAGTATAATGCATGTATCTATTTCCTTCGATGATGACTTGTTCTATTCATGATGAAGCGTGGTGGCACAAAATACTCCTTTAAAAAGATATGGATGGTGTTTCCGTTTCCTTCCCTTCAATTGTCTTCGTGCAAAAAAAAAAACAAAACAAAAACAGACCATGTTCAATTTTATTGAGCTTCCTATGTCTTCCCATCCGTTCACATCTCTGGCTAGAGTTCTAAAATAATCATCGAGACTTTATAATTCTGCTTAGAAGGTATTAATAAGGGCAATGTTTGGGGAGGCACTAACTCGATGGAAAGCTAAATACTTCTCTGATAGTTTGCTTCACTGCTTGTCTCACTTCATTTATTTTCCAGCAGTAAAGGAAAGGATTTAACGTTGAGTTAAACAAAACTAAGAGAGATGCTAAACCTCTTATGATGAGTAAGTGTGTTGAATATGTTTTTCTTTGGCTGATCACAATTTCCACCAAAACATGTGGCAAATAACAAACAAAAAATGCCAACTGCACCCACACTGCACTGTAAACTGCCTTTTGGTATCGCGCCATGTTCAGTGTATTTGGTTGGCTCGTCTGTTGTTGAACATGATCCTGTACTTGTGTCTGATGATGCTTGAGAGTGAGAAATATTTTTGAGTTCGAGGCCAGTGAAATAAAAAGGCAAAGTGGTATACTTATGTACCCGTACAACAAGGTTAAACGGAGATCAAAACTGGCGCTTAAACCGGCGACAAGAGATAAAACCCAAAAGGTAGCTACAATGATATATGCTCGCTTCAAAGTTACAGTTTGTCTGTATCTCAGCCCCAGCAACAGGGCGAGAAGTCTGTCCACGCTTATGGCCGCCATTGTCAACAAAGACACTCCAGATAATGCATAGCCTGATATGAAGGTTGCGTCCCTTGCGTATGTACAAGGAGACCAGTGTTTGTGAGCTATAAACATCCAACAAGAAGCCATGAGAGGCTGGGTTACAAGGCCAACCAACAGATCAGTTGTTGCCAGACAACGATACAAGAGTTTGGACGGCGGATGAAGGGAAGACTCCTTGTGAAGGGCAACAAGGATGAGAGAATTTCCAACAATTGCCGTGATGGAGAGGAGAATGTTAACTGTTGAGAGGGAAAGTGACTCTTTATGAAGCCCACTCACCAAAGAGGGAGAGCACATCAGTTCTTCCAGTGTTTTCGTCTGCGTTCCACCCCCACTGAAATTTTTTGTGGACATTATTCGGTATTTATTACCTTCTTTTTATAGGTTATCTGTGATTCACTAATATATTTTTTTTGGAACAGCACATGCTGAGCGGCGATCACTGAGACCTTAATGACGTCCTTGATAATTATCAAATAAGACTTCTCTACCAGCGTCTTTTACTTACAATGCATCGGGATATTGTCTATTTTGTCAACGTAAAGAGAATGTTTTTTTTTCCTTGAACTTTGTTC
>NC_142529.1:28331594-28369094 GCF_964205215.1 Stylophora pistillata
ACTCCCCTTAGGACTACAAAGAGTGATGAATACGTTTTACTACAAGCGACTGCAATTGTCTCTATAAAGTATGGTGCCTAACAAAGTACTAATGCTAACTGTACCCACAGTGCACTGTACACTGCCTTTTTGTATCGAGCCGTGTTAAATGCATTTGGTTGGCTCGGCTGCTGTTGGAAATGATCTTGTACTTGGGCCTGATGACGACTGAGACCCCGAAAAATTTTTATATAGGAGGTGACTGAAATAATAACGCAAGATGGTATTAATATAGAAAAATACAGAATGGGTATACGGTAATCCAACGTGTAGCATAAAGCAGCGACACTAGATAAAATCCAAACGCCAGCTGCAATGATGTATGTGCGTTCCAAAGTTACAATTTGTCTGTATCTCAGCCCCAACAGCAGGGCGAGAAGTCTATCCACGCTTATGGCCGTCATCGTCGTCAAAGACACTCCACATAATGTATAGCCTGTGAGGAAGGAGGCTTCAAATGCATATCGACAAAGATTCCATTGTTCGTGAGTCACAGAAAGCCAAAAACTAGCAACGACAACTAGGTTGGGTAACAAGACCAACCAACAGATCCGTTGTTGGTAGATAACGATACAAGAGTTTGGACGGCGGATGAAGGGAAGATTCTTTGTGAAGGGGAACAAGAATAAGAGAATTGCCAAGAAATGCTGTGATGGAGAGGAGAATGTTGACTGTCAAGAAAGAATTTAAAAAAATTCTTGTTGAAGCCCACCAACCAGAGAGGGGGAACAATACAGTTCTTGAAATGTCTTGGTCTGTGTTCCACCCCAGTAAAATTTGCCGTCGACATTATTCTGTATTCCTCTCTTTTTTTTCCTTTTTTGAGAAATACTCGATCTAAACAGCTACACAACGACGACGAGCACTAAAAAAAGAGCTCCCTAAGTACTGAGTCATATAACTTCCCCATCATTGCTTATTCGTTTGAAAAATGTCAGAGAAATTGTCGCTTTAACTTGTCAGGTACACCCCGTATAAAATTGGAAAAGGAAGCAAATACATAAAAACACCTGTAACATAATTACTGTTTCTTTGTACGACCTAAAATCCCTCTTAAGTTAGCCTACGGGCCCATTATTGACGTTTCGGTAAGAGTTACTTCGCTCGTGAATGATAAGTTTGAGGCCTTGAGCAACACGACTCGAGGACAAAAGAGCGACGCAAAACTAATAACAAGGACCTGCTCGCAAGCTGACCTAGTTTCATTGATGAGGTGTCAATCAAATGTCCATATCATTTGTGTAAAGTTGAGGCTTGAATCATTATCAGCCTAAGCAAGCTAAGAATAAAAAAGATTCAAGTTAAGGATTTCCAACCCATATCAATCAGTCAAGGAAATTCAAATGTCTATAACGAATTGAAATTGATGTATAGCCACACATGCAAACTTACTTTAACATATTCGAATTCAACAGTGTAATTAGTGACATTTTGTGGCTATTTTACCTCCGTTTCGTCTCCGACAAAACTAGAACAAAGTAAAAGAAGAGCTAAAAAATGACGCGAACATACAATTTTCTGCCGCTTTCGTTTGCATTCTCTATTTGTTTTCCTCCTTTCGCCAACAAATTAATATTCTTAGTGATTTTCCTGGATATTAATAAGCCAAAGTTTGCCTATTATATCGTAGTTATGCAATTTCTTCGCTTCCATCGTCTTGTTCGCGAAAAGACAAGTAAATTATTTTGGTATCAGACAAGCTTTGACGTATAAGGGAGGTCACTGAACTCTTCATGTCGTAATTATCTCAAGCGATTATATTAGCAATTGTTCTCTGATAATGAAGTTTTTATTATAATGCTAAAGTTAACATGATAATCCATTGATCGAGAAGTAAAATGAACGAATTGGGATAAACTTGATCGACAAAACAAAGTTTGTGTTGTTAACTTGCTTGCTGCCAATTTTGGTGACCCAGAGATGAAGGCTTTTAGAGAAAATGATGAAAGAAACACAGGTATCAAAAACTGTCTTCAGCCACCTTAATCTAGGAATGAATTAGTATCAAGAGTCAAACACATGGACAAATGTGATAGTATTGTTATTCTACAACTTATTAAAAGCTCAGTCTTCTTATGTAGAAATTCATTCAGAGCTGAGTAAGGAGGATTAATAAATATCATCAGTGTGGGGGAAAAAAAAGAAAAATCCGGTGAAAAGAACTCTATAAGAACCAGTAACTTCAATTTTATTCCATATGCTAATTTACACATTGCTAGCATTAGTCAACCAATATTATACATCTCTAAAATTCATAAGCAGTATGCACTATGTACAGACTTCCAATTTTTTGATAAGTTTCTAATTTCTTCCTATATATCCAACATACAACATATCTGACGAGCGTTCTCTCTGGCTGGTACTAATGGTGACGTTTTTACTAAGCTATGAAAACTGTCCATTGGAGTGTACCTTAAGAAACCGGGGATCTAACTCTAAAACCATGGACACCAAAACGCTTGTCTGATTGTCTGTTTCACTGCTTGTCTTACTTCACTTATCTTCCAGCAGTAAAGGAACGGGTTTAACGTCGAGTTAAAGTGAACTAAGACACCTGCTACTCCCCCTATGACTACTGAGTCTAACGAATACGTTTTATCGTCACCGATTACTACTGCCCTCATGATTAAGTTTGGTGCATAGCAAACTACTAGTGCTAACTGCACCAACAGTGAATTGTGCACTGCCTTTTTGTATCGCGCCATGTTCAGTGCATTTGGTTGGCTCGGCTGTTGTGGGCCATGATCTTGTACTTGAGCCTGATGATGACTGAGACCCCGAAAAATGTTTATATACGAGAGGAATGAGATAACAAGGCAAGATGGTATAATTATATAGCTAAACCAAATGTTTATACGGTAATCTAATATGGAGCATAAGGCAGCGACGCTAGAAACAATCCAAAAGGTAGCTAAGATAATGTATGTGCGCTTCAAAGTTACAATTTGTCTGTATCTCAGCCCCAACAATAAGGCGAATAGTCTATCCAGGCTTATGGCCGTTATCGTCATCAACGACACTCCACATAATGCTACGGATGTGAGGGAGGCGGCGTCATATGCGTATCGACAAAGATTCCATTGTTCGTGGACCACGGAAATCCAAGTCGCAACAACGAGAGGCTGGGTAACAAGAGCAACCAACAGATCAGTTGTTGCCAGACAACGATACAAGAGTTTGGACGGCGGATGAAGGGAAGATTCTTTGTAAAGAGCAACAAGGATAAGAAAATAGAGTGCCGAAGTGTGACGTCATGTTACCATGGTAGCATTTTTGCTGGATCTAAACACTATTTGGCGTCTTTCGTTACATCTCATCATAAAATGGGCCAATGCTTCGTTCCCGACTGCAATCATCAGTCAGAAAGTCACAATTGCAGCTTTTACCGTTTCCCCAAAGATCCTGCTCAAAGAAGAAAATGGATTTCTCTAATAAGGTAGGTTGATTTTTGGTACAATGACCACCATGATGCACGGCCACGTGTCGGTTATAGTTACGCGGAAGATGGTTTTATTTAACCACTCAAAAGTGCACTGACCTGTGGATTATACCTTTGAAAGACCTCTAGAGAGAAAAAAAGCTTTTTTTTACGTTATGATTAAAGTTTAAAACCTTCGTTTTCTCTCTCCAGACGAGCTGATCGTGAACCTGGCAAAGGCGCTCGAGTTTGTAGTTGTCATTTCCGAGGAAGTAAAGAAGAAGGCCCCGAGGTCTTTTCCTGGAATAAAGACAAACTATTTGAATCTCGAAATGCTCCAAAAAGGAAAAAGCAAAGAACTGAAGTCCCAGAGACAACGACTATCGAGCAGATCCTTTCAGAATCTTCGACGAAGAGCAACCAGAACGAGCCTTGCGAGCTCAGTTGCGAGGAGATGCAAATGAAATGCACTACTTTGCAGACTGAAAATATCCTGCTACAAGCAGAGCTAGGGACATTAAAGACCCAAGTATCCGAGTTGAAAGAAAAAGAAAGCTACTTAAAAAGAAACTACAGCTCTTTTAACATGGATTCAAAGGTAATCAACATGGAAACTGGCCTCCCAAACAAAGAAATGTTCCACATTGTTGTCGAATATGCCGAAAGATACCGCAACGATATTGTTTACGTGTGTGGCTGGAAAGTAGACAAGATATCTTTTGAAGATCAAATATTGATAACATTGATGAAGATTAGACATAATTATCATAACTTACATTTAGCTGAACTTTTTAGTTGCAGTACTGCTACAATAGCGAATATTGTGACAACATTTATCCATGTTTTGCACCAAATTCTATATGAAGATCAAATGGAGATAGCTGTTCCATCCAGACAAAAAAACAAAACTTCACTTCCAGGCTCATTTAGCTTATTTGGAGACTGTCGTATGGTAATAGATTGCACCGATATCGAGGTTGCTACACCTAAGCTTATGAGTGACCAAAAATTGACATATTCAACGTACAGGGGTATGAATTCTTTTAAGACAATTGTTGGTGTGGCACCCAACGCGGTTATAACTTATGTAAGTAAACTTTTCCCTGGCTCAGTATCAGATAAAGTAACGGTTCAAAAGTCAGGAATATTAAAGCATTTTGTTGCTGGGGATATTATACTTGCGGATAAAGGGTTTTTGATAAATGATATTGTTCCTAATGGTGTATATGTGAACATTCCCCCATTCTTGAACAATGGAAAATTTACAGAAAGTGAAGTTAAGTTAACAAAGAGCATTGCAAAATGTCGTATACACGTAGAACGTGCTAATGCTAGATTGAAGAACTATAAAATTTTAAATTTTGTGCCACCATACTTGCGATCCCTCTCTGGTAAGATTATACAGCTATGTGGTGCTTTAGTTAATTTACAAAACCCATTAATTAAGGAAACCAATGACACTGTTGACTTTGATTAGTCATTTTAATTGAAATATTGATCATCTTACATCAGTTTACTAAGGCCTGGTATACATTGGCATTGTCTGATCATAGTTAATCAATTAACTGTATTCTGATACAAAGAGTGGACAGGTGTTGTGTGATCTGTGAAAAGCTTGTAACCCTATTTTACTTGCTCATGATACAAGGAATCATGATACACAACTTAATGACAAACTATTTATTTCTGATCAGTATTCCTGCCACCACACCCTTATGCTAGTCTTATTATGAATTCAGATAACCAACTGTATTCAAATACGATTACAATGAATCTATCATTTTCTTGTCTCAAGTAGCTAATGTAAAAACCCCAGCAAATGTTGCTGTTTAAAGAAAAACAATTTTAAGATTAACATGAACATTTTTATTTTATATACACCCTTCAGTTACTGCATATTTGTTGTAAAAGTTGCAATGATTTTACCAAATAAAACAATATTTTAAAAAATATTTCTAAAAGTATGTATTATCAAATCCATTACTTTATAAAAAACTACATTAATTTTACAACAAAGTCTTAAAATTTAAAGACCACCATCAACAAGTGCAGGAATCATGTGAATTGTATAAAATTCTTGAAGTGAAAGAAGATTTGGTTCCCATGTGCAGTCTTTCTGGATTGCCAACACAACAGTTTGCATTGTTGTCCAAACCACAAAGTAACAGATTTGCTTCCCAGTTATAAACAGCTGACCCTGGACTTGATGCCAGTAGTGGTGGGATTGTTTTAAACAATAGCCAGCATCTCTCTTTACTAAACAGAACTTAGGGTCTTTAACAGCCTCCTCAATTGTTGAATTGCGATGTGTGTAAGGGCATTTGACTTCAATGATCGCATTGTCATCAACAAGTCCATCTGGTGATGCACCCAAAACACCAGACTTGTGTAGCCAAAGGCCACAATCCTTTACTACTTTCATTGTTAATTTGGTGAAGGCCTTTATTCCTTCTTTCTCGTTAACGACACCCCATCGAACAGCCTGCACTCGAGAGATGTCGTATTCTCCAAGAACACGCTTGATAAGGGAAGGAGTGACTCTTTTTGCTTCAAGAACTGGACCAAAATTGCTAGCAGTCAAACGTCCTTTTCTCACCACATGCCACTCTCCACATTCACGTTGCTCTTTCGTGATCTCACAGACTGATTTCACTTGCTGCTCACTTACTTTCAATTTTTCCAACAAGAAATTTGTATCAAGTCCGCTTTCAACAAACTCTCTCGATAAAATGATTTCTTCGACTGTGGAGATCGGCAGACGATTCTCTTTGTCAGGTTCGGGGCTCAAAAGCCATAACATTCCTGTGAACTCGCCGTATCTCTTCAGCTTGTTCCGTAGCCATTCTCTGTCCTCATCTGTAGTTTTTCGTTTTAGGACTTTAGTTTCTTTGGGTGGATACAGATCTTCTACCGTTTTAACCACCTCGGATGCCTTTTGTTTCTTCCACTGACATTCGATGTCAGTTCTACTTAAGTTGTGGTAGCCATGAAGGAACAGAGCTACAGCGTGACTACACTTTGAACCGCCACGAGGGCACTCGCATTCTGTGGAACGTATTTCGTTTTCTTGAAGATATATCTGCGAAGGAAAGAGAAAAAGAAATATAAGCTTACTTTTCAAGATTTCCTTTAAACGAAGATTCGAAATCACTTAATTTAAATAAGTTTTGGTTTGGCGATGTTAACGGATAGACATCGAGTAATAGAAATTTTACACTTACTGTGACTTTATACGTCGTACTTTTCATGCTCGCTTGCACTGACCCTCTGATAATTCCATCACAATAGCAAAAAGATAGAACGTGTCCAGATTGGTAATGGTTTTCGCCACGGTTTAAAGATTTAGGCTCATCTGAGAAGTATTTTGCGAACGATGTTATCGACAACGCCGCCATGTTAAACACATGTGAGTTTGTTTAGATCCAGCAGAAATGCAACCATGGAAACGTGACGTCAGGGCTTCGGTACTCTATTGCCAAGAAACGCTGTGATGGAGAGGAGAATGTTAACTGCTGCAAGAGAAACTAATTCTTGTCGAAGTTCACCCGCCATAGAAGGGGAGCATAGCAGTTCTCGAAATGTTTTTGCCTGTGTGCTGCCTCTGTAATTTGTTGTGGACATTGTTCTGTGCTTGTTTCCTGACAATGACAAGGCAAAAGTAGCGTACTAGACCCTAATCTGATCCAATTTGTTTTCTTCCAATGTCTTGTTCACAATAAGAAGAGAAATATACTTTCATATCAGGTAACTTTCATGTAAAAGGAAAGTTATTGAATTTTTCTTGCTGGAGGGCAAACAATCCCTCTCTATTTGATAGGGTGCTTTTCAAATTTCCATGTCATCTGCTTGAAGTTCAAACTTGAATATTATCAAACTCGGTAAACTAGAAAAAAAAAAAAAAGAAAAGCTGACGATTTTACTGGGTCTATGAAAAATCTGGACTCGTACAATCTCCGAAAGCATTAAACTATTGAAATTGAAATTTTAATCAGAGATGCCAGCTTACTTTAAAATATTTCTTTTAAATTTCTAATGAACACAGTTTTGCAGCTAACAAAAATGGTCTATTATCAAGCAAGCTGCACGCTATTCAATCTTGTCGTTGTCATTATCTGGACCATTAATAAATTTCCCTTATATTACGACATACTACTACTGAAGTGAAAAACAATTTATCATTCCCAGGAAGAAATCAAAGGATAGATTAGCTGGTTCTACCTTTCATCAGCAACATTCACCTCAAGACTTCCTCTAATGCGTTGACTCTTTAAAAATGCGCCCACGACATGGCTTTCAAATGACAATGATGACGATCCCTTTTCTTTTTTACAGTTCATAATTTACCTTACGTTTCTCATTTATGATAAGAGAAGACAACTCGTGACTAAAAATAATTTTGTAACACCTTATTCTGGTTTATTTTTTAAATGTCTCATAATAACGGCGGCGGTCTATTTTGCGCCACAATTACGTGTTTGTCTAATCGGTTAAGTTTAATTTAGGAATAAATTAGCATCTACAGTCAAACTTAGACACATCTATGATTGTATTGTTGTTTTACATCTTATTTGAACTCGGTCTCCACAGGCAGAAAATCATTCATAGCTGAGCGAAGAGGATAAAGTACTGCATTTAATTTCGGAAAATGGAGAGATTTTGAAATAACTGTACAAAAAGCGGGGATTGTAAATTTTATCATATACACACTTACACATTGTGACTAGTATTATTATCCAACTGTGCTTCGTAGAATACAAATAACGCCCAAAACGAGAACAAATATCTCTCGGTATTTGTACTCCAGAAAACCGGTTAGAAAATTTCCACGAAATTAGCCCGTACTGAAATAACAATTTGGCGC
Source organism: Stylophora pistillata (assembly GCF_964205215.1). Lineage (NCBI taxonomy): Eukaryota > Metazoa > Cnidaria > Anthozoa > Scleractinia > Pocilloporidae > Stylophora > Stylophora pistillata. Next base: position 28,339,913 of record NC_142529.1, read on the forward strand.
GTTGGATAATAAATCTCTTATTAGACGTTTCGTTGTGTAGTATGGCTGAGTATTTTTAATCGTTGCCTTAATATGGTTTAAAGAGGAATTAACATTAGAGTAAAATGTATGCCTATCTCTCTTCGATTATGACTAGATATAATCATGATAAAGTTAGAATTAGTAGCACGAAAAATACTTCCTAAAGAAAGTCCACAATCAGAATTCCTCACCACCGTCTAAGCATTTAAAATGCATCAGAAAATTCTATGTTGTGTCAAAAAATGCCCGCAACCTGCGAGGTACCTCAGTTAAGAAAAAGACACTAAAAGGCAAATATGGAGGCATCTGCCATTAAACTTTCACCTCCAGGATCCTAATCAAGAGTTCATGTCATTATCAGCCTCAGCAAGCTTAATAAATAATGTAAACTGGAGATTTTACTCGGTCTTAGATAAATAAAGGAATTTTTGACAATCTTCGAACGCATCAAACTATTCAAATTCAAATTTTGATTACAGCTGCGAACATATTTGAAAATATTTAAGTTTACCTTAGTAGTTAATTGCGCTTTGCAGTTTTTCTCTCATCGTTAAAAATTACGCCAGCAAACCGTTTTCTACATTTTTTTTTTTTATTCTTTGTTTATTCTCCTCCTTTAGCCAGCGAATTGTTGGATTCTCTGGTGTGATTACCCATTCTCTCTTGAGCAGTTACATCCTAATGCTTTTGTGAACAAAAATTTATCAACCGCGTTCGAAATTACAAAAATAGCCGAAGGCTTATCTGATTCTAACTTCGTCAGCAGCATTTATCTCAGGACTTCCTCACATGCGTTTACTCTTTAAGAATGCGTCTACGAAGTTTCTTTTAAGTAACATACTTGACAATTCCTTTTGTTTTTTGGAGTTTCCATTTTATTCCATATGCTCACTTACAAATTGCTAACATTAGTCAGGCAATATTATACATCTCTAAAATTCTTAAACATTATGGACTATGCACAGACTTCCACCAACAATTTTTTCGTAAGTTTCTTATTTCTTCCTATCCAACATACAACATATCTGACGAGCGGTCTCTCTGGCTGGTACTAATCGTGACATTTTTACTAAGCTATGAAAACTATCCATTAGAGTGTACCCTAAGAAACCGGGGATCTAACTCTAAAACCATGGACAGCAAAGCGCTTGTCTTATTGTCTGTTTCACTGCTTGTCTTACTTCACTTATCTTCCAGCAGTAAAGGAACGGGTTTAACGTCGAGTTAAAGTAAAGCAAGACATCTGCTACTCCCCTTATTACTGAGTCTAATGAATACGTTTTATCGTCACCGATTACTACTGCCACTATGATTAAGTTTGGTGCATAGCAAACTACTAGTGCTAACTGCACCAACAGTGAACTGTACACTGCCTTTTTGTATCGCGCCATGTTCAGTGCATTTAGTTGGCTCGGCTGTTGTGGGCCATGATCTTGTACTTGAGCCTGATGATTACTGAGACCCCGAAAAATGTTTATATACGAGAGGAATGAAATAACAAGGCAAGATGATATAATTATACAGGTATACCAAATGGTTATACGGTTATCTAATATGGAGCATAAAGCAGCGACGCTAGATACAATCCAAAAGGTAGCTAAGATGATGTATGTGCGCTTCAAAGTTACAATTTGTCTGTATCTTAGCCCCAACAACAAGGCGAATAGTCTATCCACGCTTATGGCCGTTATCGTCATCAACGACACTCCACATAATGCTACGGATGTGAGGTAGACGGCGTCATATGCGTATCGACAAAGATTCCATTGTTCGTGGACCACGGAAATCCAGGTCGTAGCAGCCAGAGGCTGGGTAACAAGACCAACCAACAGATCAGTTGTTGCCAGACAACGACACAAGAGTTTAGACGGCGCATGAAGGGAAGATTGTCGGTGAAGGGCAACAAGGATAAGAAAATTGCCAAGAAATGCTGTGATGGAGAGGAGAATGTTAACTGCTGCGAAAGAAACTGATTCTTGCTTAGGCCCACTCAACAATAAAAGGGAGCATCGCAGTTCTCCAAATGTTTTGGTCAGTGTTCCACCTCTCGTGAAATTCGTTGGGGACATTGTTCTGTGTTCGATTTGTTTTTTCTGGCAAGTTATCTATGATTGCAACGAGAAATGAGGTCCAAACAGCACACGCCTACCAACGGTCACTGAAACCCTACTTCCTAAACAATGTCCACAATTAAAAATCCTCACCTGCGTTTAAGCATTTAACATGCATATTTCCCAATATGGAGGTAAACATGACAATTAATTGATAGAGATGGAAAATAAAGGGATGCGTTTTCCAATCGAATCCAATCTGACTCGATGAACAATTTATTTCCTACTAGTTTATTATCATTTTTTTTTGTCTTTCGAGCTCGATTGTAGAATTGGCATTCAAAATGTCTCTGGAAACTGTCTACCGTGTTAAAAAAGTTACTTTTTTCATACCCTAAATGGTATGAATTAGCAATAAAAGGCAAGCCAGATATAGAGACATCTATCGTATCATTTTTAGAAGAGCCACAAACCATCTCTCTTAATTTGATAGGGTGCTTTCGAAATGTCCATATCATCTGCATGAAATGTAAACTTGACTGATCATTATCAATCTCGGTAAACTAGAAATAAAGAAAAATAAAAGCTGACTATTTCACTTGGTCTGAGAAAAAAACTGGAAACTCGAAAGCATCAAACTATTGAAATTGAAATTGTAATCAGAGATGCCAGCTTATATCTAAAATACTTCATTTCAATTTCTAGTGAACACAGTTTTGCTCATTTTCCCATACATTTCCTTCTAATTTTCAAGTGTGGATACGCTATTGTCCTAGAACCGGTATGTTCTAACGACTGTCTCTTCGCTAAGAGTTTGGACGGCTGATGGAGGGAAGATACCTTGTGAACGGTAACAATGATAGGAGAATTTCCAAGAAATGCTGTTGGGAAGAGGAGAATGTTAACTGCTGTGATAAAAACTGATTCTTGTTTAAATCCAGCTTCAAAAGGTGGGGGGGGGGGGGGGGGGAGGGGCAGCATAGGAGTTCTTGTGTTGTTTTCGTCTACTTTCCACCTCTAGTGAAATTTGTTGTCAACATTATCTGTTTTCTTTTTCTTGTCGTGTATTTGTGATTGCAATGAGAAATATTTGTGTAAACTGCAGACACCAAGGCGCGATCGCTTAAACCTCACTTCTTTAAATTTAGCCACATAAAGACCATCTCACCAGCCTTTATTCATTCAAAATGTGTTCGGAAATTTTCTGTTCTTTCAAAAACTGATTAATTTTTTCCGGAATCCATCAGGTGCCTCACGTATGAAATAGCAATAAAAGGAGATTATAGACACCTGCTTCAGTTTTTACAATGCACTGAACAGATAATAATAATAATAATAATAATAATAATAATAATAACCTTTATTTTAAGAGGGTGACACCAATTACTTTTGAAAGTATTCTCCCTAGAGTCCCTCTTTACCTGGATCATTTGATCCGGATAATTTGAACGGAAATCCAAGTCGCAACAACGAGAGGCTGGGTAACAAGACCAACCAACAGATCAGTTGTTGCCAGACATCGATACAAGAGTTTAGACGGCGGATGAAGGGAGGATTCTCTGTGAAGGGCAAGAAGGATAAGAAAATTGCCAAGAAATGCTGTGATGGAGTGGAGAATGTTAACTGCTGCGAAAGAAACTGATTCTTGCTTAGCACTCAACAATAAAAGGGAGCATCGCAGTTCTCCAAATGTTTCGGTCAGTGTTCCACCTCTTGTAAAATTTGTTTGGGACATTGTTCTATGTTCGTTTTGTTTCTTCTGGCAAGTTATCTATGATTGCAACGACAAATGAGGTCCAAACAGCACACGCCTACCAACGTTCACTGAAACGCTACTTCCTAAACAATGTACACAATTAAAAATCCTCACCAGCGTTCAAGCATTTAAAATGCGCCAGAAAATTCTCTGTTGTGTTAAAAAATAGCAGGAACATGCGAGGTACCTCAGTTGAGAAAAAATACTAAAATATGGAGACATCTGTTATTAACCTCCACTGACAGGATGCCAATCAAATGTTTATATTATTTTTTCGGAATTGAAACTTTAATCATTATCAGCCTCAGCAAGTTTGACAGATAATTTAAACTAGAAAAATATTCACAACACAAAAGAACATAGATCAACGGATACACTATCCCCAACAGACTACGTACAGACCTCGAACAAAAATATTATTTGAGCTTTTGATTTCTTCCTATCTAATAACATATTTGACGGGCGTTTTCATACAATAATTGTGTAATCACTTTCAGCTTTAAAAGTACTATATATAACTCGAGGAGGACCTAACTCCATGAACAGCAAAGTGCTTGTCTGATTGTTTGCTTCACTGCTCGTCTTACTTCATTTATCTTCCAGCAGTAAAGGAGGGGGGCCTTGGGATTTTCGGTTTTGCGGTTTTTTGGGCCTAAAAGGTTCGGTTTTTCGGTTTTGATATTCAGAGTGGTTTGCGGATTTTACGTGTTTTTGATTCGGTTTTCGGTTTTCACGAAAACTCTGATGCAGTTTTCGGTTTTTGCTTTTTGACCCCTTTAAAGAGGAAAATGTAGCGGTTTTGTCAGGTTTGCATGCGGTTTTCGGTTTTGCTGCCCTTTTTCGTCGGTTTTTCGGTTTTGGAGGTTTTTTTTCTCCGGTTTTGCGGTTTCCCAGAGGCCCCAGTGCCCCCCTCGTAAAGGAAAGACGTTAAACGTCGAGTTAAAGTAAAGTAAGACACCTGCTACTTCCCTGAAGACTACAAAGTGTGATGAATACGTTTTACTACAAGCGACTACAATTGTCTCTATAAAGTATGGTGCCTAACAAACTACTAATGCTAACTGTACCCACAGTGCACTGTACACTGCCTTTTTGTATCGCGTCGTGTTAAATGCATTTGGTTGGCTCGGCTGTTGTTGGAAATGATCTTGTACTTGGGCCTGATTACGACTGAGACCCCGAAAAATTTTTATATAGGAGGTGACTGAAATAATAAGGCAAGATGGTATTTATATAGAAAAACACAGAATGGGTATACGGTAATCCAACGTGTAGCATAAAGCAGCGACACTAGATAAAATCCAAACGCCAGCTGCAATGATGTATGTGCGTTCCAAAGTTACAATTTGTCTGTATCTCAGCCCCAACAGCAGGGCGAGAAGTCTATCCACGCTTATAGCCGTCATCGTCGTCAAAGACACTCCACATAATGTATAGCCTGTGAGGAAGGAGGCTTCAAATGCATATAGACAAAGATTCCATTGTTCGTGAGTCACAGAAAGCCAAAAACTAGCAAAGACAACTAGGCTGGGTAACAAGACCAACCAACAGATCAGTTGTTGCTAGATAACGATACAAGAGTTTGGACGGCGGATGAAGGGAAGATTTTTTGTGAAGGGCAACAAGAATAAGAGAATTGCCAAGAAATGCTGTGATGGAGAGGAGAATGTTGACTGTCAAGAAAGAATTAAAAAAAATTCTTGCTGAAGCCCACCAACCAGAGAGGGGAAACAATACAGTTCTTGAAATGTCTTGGTCTGTGTTCCACCCCAGTAAAATTTGTCGTCGACATTATTCTGTATTCCTCTCTTTTGTTCCTTTTTTGAGAAATATTCGATAAACAGCTACACAACGACGACGATCACTAAAAAAAGAGCTCCCTACGTACTGAGTCATATAACTTCCCCTTCATTGTTTATTCGTTTGAAAAATGTCAGAGAAATTGTCGCTTTAACTTGTCAGGTACACCCCGTATAAAATTGGAAAAGGAAGTAAATACATAAAAACACCTGTAACGTAATTACTGTTTTCTCTGTGCGACCTAAAGTCCTTCTTAAGTTAGCCTTCGGGCCAATTATCGACGCTTCAGTACGAGTTACTTCGCTCGTGAATGATAAGTCTGAGGCCTTGAGCAACACGACTCGTGGACAAAAGAGCGACGCAAAACTAATAACAAGGACCTGCTCGCAAGCTAACCTAGTTTCATTGATGGGGTGTCAATCAAATGTCCATATCATTTGTGTAAAGTTGAGGCTTGAATCATTATCAGCTAAAGCAAGCTAAAAATAAAGAAGATTCAAGTTAAGGATTTCCAACCCATATCAATCAGTCAAGGAAATTCAAATGCCTATAACGAATTGAAATTGATGTATAGCCACACATGCAAACTTACTTTAAAGTGCTACTGAAACGAAAGTTTCGTATCTGAAATATTTGCTCTAACATGTAGTTTTGAATATGCTGATCATCATGAGATAATTTTCTTTGGCCAAAAAGAAGCGAAAGATATCTTTTTTAACCGTTCAAGTCAAAAATTTTACACAAAACCATGTCCGGGCCCTGGTACCGAGCCAAATGGATTGATGACGTCACTGGTTGTGTTCACTCTGATAGCGTTGTTTATTTCACTCACTGTTTGTTTGTATTCGTGGGCGAAGGAGATGGCAGATATTGAAGTTTTGTCAAGTGAATCTTCTTCTGAACGAAGCGAAGTTGTCTCCAGTAGCGAAGAGGAAGACGGTGGCGTAAAATGGGGTTGACAGGTCTACACGACTCCCAAGCGTGTGTTTAGAGTAGCCTATTCAAAGTTTAGCCCTCACGAGTATGTCTTTGAGCGACCGTACTCTTTTGTAAGATACGAGCGGCGGATTTTTGTATAGTTCGCTCAGTAGTGGTTGTGTTTCTATTAAATGCCAGTTTTTCATGAGAATTTGCTTTATGTGTGGCACTGAGTACGCACATCAGGGATTGCGTCTTTGTCGAATCGTTCGCCTTTGTAGATGTACAGCTATTCTTTTGACTGTCTCGATCGTTAAGTTGTCTTGATTGCTTTCAGCTTGCGCCACGCGCGCTGATTCGATCGTACTACAGTTCTTAGTGTTCAGTGTTCCAGCCGTTTTGGCTCGTTTTCTTTTCTTTATTTCGGTTTTAAAACGACCGATTTCACGTTCATAGAAGCACATGATCGTCTTTACTGTTTCTTGCTCCGCGTTGTTAAGGATTTGCTTTATCTCATTTTTGAAATCCTCGTCTGCTCTTATTTTGGCCCTCGCCCTATAATGTAGGGATTCTGGGCATGTTCTGCTAGGCATTTGGTACAGAGGGATTTGTTCGTTATCCTCAGACTTGCCGAGTAGATCATCTTCAGTGGCGGTGTCGTATGAGGCTTCCATGTTTTCTTCATTCTCTGAATGGCATTGCTTTGGCCCGGGGCGTTTAGTAGCCCATCTACCGTTATAATATCTTTGGACATTTTCTGTAGATGGTCAGGCAAGATCGCGGTTTCGATCCTAATCTTGTGGATCTCGTCAGTTGCCGATTAACTAAAAAGACTCGTAGAGATTCGTTCTCGGTATCAGTCGGGAATTTTGCTCCCTATCAAGGCGAACCTCTCGCAGATAGCCAAGATGCCGATGTGGCCGCCGATGAATAAGACGAGGATGACATTTTGCCCGAAATCCTCTTTTTCGGCCTCCCAACATGCAAGCCACACTCCATGCTTTTACCCTTCTTTCACAGAAGTACACAACCAACGCCCGGAGTGTGTTGCGGCAGTTACAGTCACGTCGAAGAAACATTTCTTAGTCAATGCTTGCGGATTTAGTTAACTTCATTAATACTGACATAGGCTGCGACGCTTATTTACTACGACATTTAACTGGCGGCCTGAGTGTTTTGTTTTCTAATCAATTTTACCAGATTTTTGTTTTCGGATCGGAAACAAAGTAAATTCCAGAACCGACGACTTTTTTTCCGCTGTGTTCGGAATCTTTGACAGCTGACGCTTGGTGCTGTAATTTTTGAGCATCCGGTTACCAGTTACTGGGAATAAACTCGGCGTATTACAACCTATAATTTCCTTTGCTGTTTAACGCAGAGTCCACAATACATGGCGGCTTTTTCTCACTGATATTTTATGTCGCATTTATAGTTTACACACTGTTCCAGTTTTTTTAAACGATATTCGCCTCCCGGTTAGCTCAATGGATAGAGCGCTGGACTGTTGTGCGGGAGGTCGAGGGTTCGAGCCCCGGCCGGACCAACACTCAGGGTCTTAAAATAATTGAGAAGAATTTGCTGCCTTTCTATAACATCAAGAAATGGTTAGATATTCTAGTCTTCTCGGATAGGGACGAATAAATGGAGGTCCCGTCTCCTGCAGGGTTGGCGTAGGAGACGTTAATTTCCCACACACGAGATTACTGTGTGATGGATGTCCTCCCCTGGGGTGGGATGGGTGGGAGGGTGGACTAGCACGAATGGTTCCTATGTTCCTTTCTAGTCCTTCCCCACTGCAAAACTTAATGCAGTGAAAATGGACTAAATTAAATTATTCATGCAGTACACATAAGATTCTTTGTCACTGGCCTTCATATGACCTATATTGGTGCCGGAATCCTCTAGATAGTTGCGAGAGACTACAGACATTATAGGTACGATGTGATTAACGCACTGGTGTTGAAAATCTCTTTGCGCTACCTCCTCCGCAACGATGATTAAAATCGTGAATAAACAGAGACCGGGGGTAATAATAATTGTTTTCAAATCAAGATAGATGTTGAACAAGCTGACAAAGCTTTTAAACAGACAAAGACCAACTTTCGTTTAATGACACGTTACGAACAAGTTTAACCTCCCTTGAACTTTAACGGGGTTCGTACTGTCTTGCAAGTCTGTTAATTTCAGGGCAAGTCCCCCAATGGATTTAACCAATCCTTAGAAAGTCCTTGAATTTTTATATTCTAAAAGCTTCTTGAGAGGGGTGGGACGTTCACTTTTTCCGAAAAACCAACTTTAAATACTGAGTCAAGCGCTGTGCGCTAGAGTGGTTTGGAAATTAACATAGAGCGCGGTAGATCCAGTAATGCGTTATTGACCAAGCAGGAAAACTCAAACCTGAGCCAAGCGATAAGAGCCAAGCGAGAGCTTGCCTGCAGGTTACACAAAGACAAAATGGCTGCAACGCTGGCCACCGCAGAAAACGAAAAATAGGCAAGGGTTAATAGCCAATCAGCTCACAGAATTCGCTGCATCTTGCACCGCTTCCGAAGCCAGCCATATAAAAAGGAAAGATAATACATCGGCGTAATATAACTCTTAAAGCAAGAATCTCTCCCAACATATTCATCTAAGGTAGTAAAAGTTTAAAATGTTATGAAAGCTGAAAAAGAAAGGGTTCCGGTGTCGCGCTTATTCAGAGTTATAAGTTTGAATGGCCAAGGGGTGGGCACTTATTCAAGGAAATACGGTATATCGATCACTTGAGGCTCTGCGCGTTACTTCGTGTTGTTTCATACTTTATATTATCTCATATTACCCAGTTTGTCAGGAAATCAATCGTCGTCGTGTGTTTACGCCCTACAAAAACGTCGCATCAGAGATTTCACGATCTAGCTTCGCAAAGAAATGTACCAGCAGTGTTTTGCCTTGTGTTATTTATTGAGTTTTTTTGGCAGCATTTTTTGTTTTGATGTTCTCTTCCCGTCGCGGTTTGCAGGGCGATTTTTAACAGTAAATGAAGCTGTTTTTCAAATTTTTGTCTCAAACAACTATTTATTCCTGTCGCTCTGCTGTAGATATAGGTGAAGAGCTCAAATAACAGAAAAGTTTGCGTCACAAGAATTTCTTCACATTATATATGCCAGAAAACCTCAGGCATTACTCTGAATGCCAGAACTTCAGCCTGGGTGAACCAGAAAGGATAGACAATACTTCCCTATATTAACCATCAATGAAAAGCTAAGTGAGTCAAATATCGCAGAGGCGCTCAGGCATTAAACTGAATGCCAGGACTTCAGCCTGGGTGAACCAGTAAGGTCGATAGACAACACTTCCCTTGATTAACCTGTGAATGTCAAAAAAAATAAGAATGTTAGGTATCCCAGAAGCACTAAGGGATTACTGTGAATAGCAGAACTTCCATTCAGCCTGGGTGAACCAGAAAAGATAAACAACACTTCCCCGTATTGACCATGAATGAAAAAACTTAAAGTATGTTGTATATCCCAGAAGCGCTCAGGCATTACACTGAATGCCAGGACTTTAGCCTGGGTGGACCAGAAAGGATACACAACACTTCCCTATATTGACCATGAATGAAAAAACTTAAAGTATGTTGTATATCCCAGAAGCGCTCAGGCATTACACTGAATGCCAGGACTTCAATATGGGTGGACCAGAAAGGATACACAACACTTCCCTATATTGACCATGAATGAAAAAACTTAAAGTATGTTGTATATCCCAGAAGCGCTCAGGCATTACACTGAATGCCAGGACTTTAGCCTGGGTGGACCAGAAAGGATACACAACACTTCCCTATATTGACCATGAATGAAAAAACTTAAAGTATGTTGTATATCCCAGAAGCGCTCAGGCATTACACTGAATGCCAGGACTTCAATATGGGTGGACCAGAAAGGATAGACAACACTTCCCTATATTGACCATGAATGAAAAGCTATGTAAGTTATATATCCCAAAAGCGCTCAGGCATTACACTGAATGCCAGGACTTTAGCCTGGGTGGACCAGAAAGGATACACAACACTTCCCTATATTGACCATGAATGAAAAAACTTAAAGTATGTTGTATATCCCAGAAGCGCTCAGGCATTACACTGAATGCCAGGACTTCAATATGGGTGGACCAGAAAGGATAGACAACACTTCCCTATATTGACAATGAATGAAAAGCTAAGTATGTTATATATCCCAGAAGCGCTCAGGCATTACTCTGAATGCCAGGACTTCAGCCTGGGTGAACCAGAAAGGATAGACAACACTTCCCTATATTGACCATGAGTAAAAAGCTCAGTATGTTGTATATCCCAGAAGTGCTCAGGCATTACACTGAATGCCAGGACTTCAGCCTGGGTGAACCAGAAAGGATAGACAACACTTCCCTATATTGACCATGAATGAAAAGCTATGTGAAACTTTGTTATATATCCCAGAAGGGCTCAGGCATTACAGTCAATGCCAGGACTTCAGCCTGGGTGAACCAGAAAGGATAGACAACACTTCCCTATATTGACCATGAATGAAAAGCTATGTAAGTTATATATCCCAGAAGCGCTCAGGCATTACACTGAATGCCAGGACTTCAGCCTGGGTGGACCAGAAAGGATAGACAACACTTCCCTATATTGACCATGAATGAAAAGCTATGTATGTTGTATATCCCAGAAGCACTGAGGCATTACACTGAATGCCAGGACTTCAGCCTGGGTGAACCAGAAAGGATAGACAACACTTCCCTATATTGACAATGAATGAAAACCTAAGTATGTTATATATCCCAGAAGCGCTCAGGCATTACTCTGAATGCCAGGACTTCAGCCTGGGTGAACCAGAAAGGATAGACAACACTTCCCTATATTGACCATGAATGAAAAGCTATGTGAAACTTTGTTATATATCCCAGAAGTGCTCAGGCATTACAGTCAATGCCAGGACTTCAGCCTGGGTGAACCAGAAAGGATAGACAACACTTCCCTATATTGACCATGAATGAAAAGCTATGTAAGTTATATATCCCAAAAGCGCTCAGGCATTACACTGAATGCCAGGACTTTAGCCTGGGTGGACCAGAAAGGATACACAACACTTCCCTATATTGACCATGAATGAAAAGCTATGTATGTTGTATATCCCATAAGCACTCAGGCATTACACTGAATGCCAGGACTTCAGCCTGGGTGAACCAGAAAGGATAGACAACACTTCCCTATATTGACCTGTGAATGTCAAAGAAAATAAGAATGTTTGGTATCCCAGAAGCACTAAGGGATTACTGTGAATAGCAGAACTTCCATTCAGCCTGGTGAACCAGAAAAGATAAACAACACTTCCCCGTATTGACCATGAATGAAAAAACTTAAAGTATGTTGTATTTCCAAGAGGCGCTCAGGCATTACACTGAATGCCAGGACTTCAGCCTGGGTGAACCAGAAAGGATACACAACACTTCCCTATATTGACCATGAATGAAAAAACTTAAAGTATGTTGTATATCCCAGAAGCGCTCAGGCATTACACTGAATGCCAGGACTTCAATATGGGTGGACCAGAAAGGATAGACAACACTTCCCTATATTGACAATGAATGAAAAGCTTAGTATGTTATATATCCCAGAAGCGCTCAGGCATTACTCTGAATGCCAGGACTTCAGCCTGGGTGAACCAGATAGGATAGACAACACTTCCCTATATTGACCATAAATAAAAAGCTCAGTATGTTGTATATCCCAGAAGCGCTCAGGCATTACACTGAATGCCAGGACTTCAGCCTGGGTGAACCAGAAAGGATAGACAACACTTCCCTATATTGACCATGAATGAAAAGCTATGTGAAACTTTGTTATATATCCCAGAAGTGCTCAGGCATTACAGTCAATGCCAGGACTTCAGCCTGGGTGAACCAGAAAGGATAGACAACACTTCCCTATATTGACCATGAATGAAAAGCTATGTGAAACTTTGTTATATATCCCAGAAGTGCTCAGGCATTACAGTCAATGCCAGGACTTCAGCCTGGGTGAACCAGAAAGGATAGACAACACTTCCCTATATTGACCATGAATGAAAAGCTATGTAAGTTATATATCCCAGAAGCGCTCAGGCATTACACTGAATACCAGGACTTCAGCCTGGGTGGACCAGAAAGGATAGACAACACTTCCCTATATTGACCATGAATGAAAAGCTATGTATGTTGTATATCCCATAAGCACTGAGGCATTACACTGAATGCCAGGACTTCAGCCTGGGTGAACCAGAAATGATAGACAACACTTCCCTATATTGACAATGAATGAAAACCTAAGTATGTTATATATCCCAGAAGCACTGAGGCATTACTCTGAATGCCAGGACTTCAGCCTGGGTGAACCAGAAAGGATAAACAACACTTCCCTATATTGACCATGAATGAAAAGCTATGTGAAACTTTGTTATATATCCCAGAAGTGCTCAGGCATTACAGTCAATGCCAGGACTTCAGCCTGGGTGAACCAGAAAGGATAGACAACACTTCCCTATATTGACCATGAATGAAAAGCTATGTAAGTTATATATCCCAGAAGCGCTCAGGCATTACACTGAATGCCAGGACTTCAGCCTGGGTGGCCCAGAAAGGATACACAACACTTCCCTATATTGACCATGAATGAAAAGCTATGTATGTTGTATATCCCAGAAGCGCTCAGGCATTACACTGAATGCCAGGACTTCAGCCTGGGTGGACCAGAAAGGATAGACAACACTTCCCTATATTGACAATGAATGAAAACCTAAGTATGTTATATATCCCAGAAGCGCTCAGGCATTACTCTGAATGCCAGGACTTCAGCCTGGGTGAACCAGAAAGGATAGACAACACTTCCCTATATTGACAATGAATGAAAACCTAAGTATGTTATATATCCCAGAAGCGCTCAGGCATTACTCTGAATGCCAGGACTTCAGCCTGGGTGAACCAGAAAGGATAGACAACACTTCCCTATATTGACCATGAATAAAAAGCTCAGTATGTTGTATATCCCAGAATTGCTCAGGCATTACTCTGAATACCAGGACTTCAGCCTGTGTGAACCAGAAAGGATTGACAACACTTCCCTATATTGACCATGAATGAAAAGCTATGTGAAACTTTGCTATATATCCCAGAAGTGCTCAGGCATTACAGTCAATGCCAGGACTTCAGCCTGCGTGAACCAGAAAGGATACACAACACTTCCCTATATTGAGCATGAATGAAAAGCTATGTAAGTTATATATCCCAGAAGTGCTCAGGCATTACACTGAATGCCAGGACTTCAGCCTGGGTGGACCAGAAAGGATAGACAACACTTCCCTATATTGACCATGAATGAAAAGCTATGTATGTTGTATATCCCAGAAGCACTGAGGCATTACACTGAATGCCAGGACTTCAGCCTGGGTGGACCAGAAAGGATACACAACACTTCCCTATATTGACCATGAATGAAAAGCTATGTAAGTTATATATCCCAGAAGTGCTCAGGCATTACACTGAATGCCAGGACTTCAGCCTGGGGGGACCAGAAAGGATACACAACACTTCCCTATATTGACCATTAATGAAAAGCTAAGTATGTTGTATATCCCAGAAGCACTCAGGCATTACTCTGAATGCCAGGACTTCATCCTGGGTAAACCAGAAAGGATAGACAACACTTCCCTATATTGATCATGAATAAAAGGTTCAGTATGTTATATATCCCAGAAGTGCTCAGGCATTACTCTGAATGCCAGGACTTCAGCCTGGGGGAACCAGAAAGGATAGACAACACTAATTCCCTATATTGACAATGAATGAAAAGCTAAGTATGTTGTATATCCCAGAAGCGCTCAGGCATTACACTGAATGCCAGGACTTCAGCCTGGGTCAACCAGAAAGGATAGACAGCACTTCCCTATATTGACCATGAATGAAAAGCTAAGTATGTTGTATATCCCAAAAGCGTTCAGGCATTACTCTGAATGCCAGGTCTTCAGCCTGGGTGAACCAGAAAGGATTGACAACACTTCCCTATAATGACCATGAATGAAAAGCTAAGTATGTTATATATCCCAGAAGCGCTCAGGCATTACACCGAATGCCAGGACTTCAGCCTGGGTGAACCAGAAAGGATAGACAACACTTCCCTATATTGACCATGAATGAAAAGCTATGTATGTTATATATCCCAGAAGCGCTCAGGCATTACACTGAATGCGAGGACTTCAGCCTGGGTGAACCAGAAAGGATAGACAACACTTCCCAATATTGACCATGAATGAAAAGCTAAGTATGTTATAACTCCCAGAAGTGCTCTGGTATTACTCTGAATGCCTGGACTTCAGCCTGTGTGAACCAGAAAGGATAGACAACACTTCCCTATATTGACCATGAATGAAAAGCTAGGTATGTTATATATCCCAGAATTGCTCAGGCATTACTCTGAATGAAGGACTTCAGCCTGGGTGAACCAGAAAGGAAAGGCATAATTTCCCTCTATTAACAGTGAATGAAAAACTAAGTTTGTTATATCCCAGAAGCTCTCAGGCATTACGCCGAATGCCATATAAATCTTAGAAATATGGCAAATAAATATATATCTCAGAGGTGACCAGGCAACACTAGACAAAATAATATTGTTACAGGATAAGACTTCAATGGGTGCACAGAATTTAAAAATTAAAATGTCATACACTGCAGGCAGAGCACATAAATTAACATCACATGGCTCCTCTTCAAGGAGAAAGAGCAAGTCATCTCTTAACCCCTTCCATCTGAAACAGACAGAAAAAAAAACAGTGAATAAAGTTTCCACCTTTATAATCCAAGCTTACCATATTTTTGCTGGTAACTGGGTAAAAGTGAAGAACAGCTCCCCTAAAAGTCTGTTGGCCAACTGTCAGCCAACTGTCGACCGGCAGTATGTCAACTGTCCATCAAACTAAGTATCCCAAGTGAGATTTAAAGACATGTATTCCAATAGAAAGTGAAATACCATACTGCAAGCTGAAACTTTTTATGCATGTCAATGCAGAAGTGCAGAGTTGTACCTACCCCCCAATATTTGCTTTGCTCTTTAGGAAACACTCAGCAAAGGCTTCCCCAAAAGGAACATCAGGAGAGGCACATTCCTACAAATAAATTGCATGTATCACTCAATAATGAATTAACTGAGCTAAAGTCATATAATGTTCACTACTAATGGTAGATATATAATTACTGTTCACCACAGATAAAATATGTTCACTTTTATGGACACCTTTCGTCTGCCTTTCTGTAAAGTCAAGAAAGCCAAGAAAGCTCTCACTAATTGATTATAAATAAATTGCATAACAAATACCAGTAGGCTGAATATGTTTTGTGTTATTGTATAATTCCACTATGATGCATGTCATTTAGCATTGCAGGTATAACCTACCTTAATAACTTTGCAGAATACACAGCACTCTGTGTCCAATCCTTGCTTGCAAAGTTCATTGATATATTTTTTGGCATCACCAGCTCTTTGCTTGAGCAGCATTATCGGTGTTTTGTAATCAAGAGTAACTGTCATGAAAAAAGACAAGAAGATAACAAGAAGTTGAAGTTAAAATAGCTACACCAAAGATCTCAAATGTTATACTTTCCCAGATATTTTCTAACACTGCCAAGCATAAAATGGATTCAATAATTACTATCACGTAGCTAGACATGTAACATAAAAACATTGCAAAAATAAAAAATAATAAGATAAAAAAAATATAAAGAGTCAAGATTGGCACACACAAATAACCTGGAAATTTAACTTTAAAGCATCTTCCATTAACTACTATTCCAGTTTTCCTAATGGCATCCCTCTGGCGATTTAAATCTTTTATCGTCGAAAAATAGAAATGAAATAAATTATAATACTGTCAAGACCCTATCAAGGAAACAAACCCGAAATTTCTCCTAAAGTAGCCATAAAAAGTGATCATAGCTAGAAGACTTAGAGGCTCAGCGTAAAATCAAACTCAGCCAATTATGTGATTTCCCTGCCAAGCAGAGATGAGTTCTGATACACCGTGAAACCAGCATTCACAACAAAACATAAGACAGCAAACTCACTTTTTCCAATCTTAATAAAAATATAAACGTTATGACTTACCCTAGTCTCCCTCGCAGCCGTTTTTTGGATGTCAGTTGCGTGACATCCAAAAAAAAAAACGGCTGCGAGGGAGACTAGACTTACCCCGGTTCGTCTTAGCTTGAAAATGCTAAGTAACGTTTGCCAAGCTTTTCTTGATCCAGGATCAAGAATTTATTTTATCGATCAACCAAAGATATCTCACCACTTCTCCTTCTTCGAATTTCTGCCGGAAGATGGTAGAAACAACTCCAGATAGAGAGGCGATGGCCACTTTGTTGTTCTAAACATATCGGTCATCCAAGCTTCCGCCATTTTTTAAAGCTGGACCGTACAAAACGCTTGGAAAATGTGCCAGCAACAGGCTACTTCAAAAAACTTGCTGACTCTTATGCCACATTTCTTGAAATTTAAGATAAACCATTTCCTTGACTCATCTGGAGGAGAATGAAGCAATTCAACCCTTCGAAGTTTCAAGGGATCCATAACTGCACTCGACCGCGGGAAACTAAACGTTCCCGCTTTTGCTTACGCATATTAACATGAAATCCAATCTCCAAATGTCAATAGGCCGATCCAGCCCCTAATAAACAAAAGGCTTCATTGTACCCAGCAGGAACAGAGATTGTACAAATTCAAGCAACTACTCAGATTACTGCGAGCAATTATCGAAAAACGCTGTCAAGGCGATGATGGAAACTTATCCGGTTTATGACGTCACTTCATAGCAACCAGCCTTTTCGAATATTTGAACTTCCGTTTACCTGTGGCTCGTGATGTAGAGTCCCTCTTTACCTGGATCATTTCATCCGGATAATTTGAAGCGAATATTTTGGTATGACGCAAGTTTTCTTTCATGTGGCAAGAGATTGAAGTCTTGTTGCGATTCTCTTGAGCGATTGACAATTCTCTTTTCGCCGTGAAAGTTGTTATCCAATATTGAATTAAACATGATAACTTATTGATAGAGATGGAAATGAAGGGATGGGTGGTCATAACCTATCAAGACTGGATGAACAATTCTTTTCATTCTAGTTTTTTTAATTTTATCATGACTTGTGAATAAAAGTTGCGCACTGCTCCGCCTATTATCAACTCTTACCAGTCTTTCAAGCTCGACTGTAAAATTACCGCGTGCTTCATATCGCACACAGACCAATGAATAATTGTTAAAACTCAAAATTTAGGAGACATCAGTTAATCATGACAGACCCGACCTCGTTTTGAGTCTAGGCTTTATCGAATACCAAATTATTCATTTTGTACCCGTTCTATAGTTACTTTTCTTTCAAACCTATAACTTTTTTTTATTTTAAATCTGTTATAATATTAATCGACGGGTAACTAGCTGATGGACAAACCAAACGAGTGGGTGAATCTGTTGCTTAAAAGATGCAGTATATCATGCAATTCTTCAATACGGTTTAGGAGTTTATCCAGGAAATTTTTACTTCTTTTAAATTCTCTTTGATTATTCCGAATAGCAACTGCAGCTGAACTTCTAAACAGATACGAGTGGGCCGACACCAGCTTTTTCTTCTCAATTAGTAAAGTTTAGCTAAAAAGAATTATCGTTGGCAAAAACAAAGACATCGGCTATATTTCTGTTTGACAATACCATAAGGGAACCCTTTCTTGTCACCCTTTATAAGAGATGAATTAAGTGGTACATTAGGATAAGTTGTCATTTAAGGGCTGATAATTAAGTGGAGATGTTCTTCCTTTATTGCATTTAATACTAAACTAAAGATCTCTGTGAAGTTCAGACTTGACTCATAATCAGCCTCAGCGAACTGAAAATAAAAAGTTCAAGCTGGGTACTTTACTTGGTCAAAGCAAGAGATCGTCTGGGGAAACATTAATTTCGTCACAATCTCCGAATGCATCAAATAACTGAAATTCAAATTTTTGTCAGAGATGTCAACTTTGAATTAAATTTGCAATGAACAAAGTTTTGGAGCTTATTTTTCTCCTTTTTGTATCCCCTGACTAAAATCTTCAACAAAACCGCGACAGGATATTAACATACCAAACCATATACTTTTTGCAATTTTACAATCTTGGTTAGAATATTCAAAATGAAGGTCGTTTATAATATTTTAATGGTGCATTTCTCTAAATTCTCCTTTGATCACGACGGTTTGAATTACGAATTGTTAAAGCGCCACACGATGATTGAATTTCATTTACCTCAAGACGACGACAGTAAATATTAACCAGCGCGTTGAGCAAAGCGTCAAAATCAAGCAATTTCCCTAGGGAAGCAAACAAAGGTGGAAATTGTTTAACTTAACATAAAAATATGTCGAGAACTCTCCGCTGTAACTACTCTTTAAAGTTTAACCCAATGCCGTCACATTTTGTTAAAGAAATTAAACATGAGAGTAAAATGCATAAAACTCTGTTTTCATGACAAAGTTAGAATTCGAATAGGATTAGATTTAATCGAACATGATCTAATAATAAAAAGTGAAAGAAGTTTTACACTACGTTTACATGACACCATGTCATTATTTTCAAGTGAGAAGAGAATAAAATTCGACAGCTTAATATACACCGTGCAAGGCGATAAAACATAAAATATGCATGTAAAAAGTGACAAATTTAAATAAAATGAAATAAATAGTTTTGCGCGTATGGAGTCTGATTGTGTGTTCAAGCATGGCCTTTTCTTTGTTATGAATAACATTTCATAAATCAGACAGTCCAGTTTTCCCTTACACTTTGCTGAAGTTCTTATTTCTTGCTTATCCAAGGACAGATCTTACGAACGTTCTCAAATAAAAATCGTGACTTAATGACTCAGCTTTGAAATTTAAAATAATGTAAGTATCAATTTGATGAGGATCTAGCTCCATGGACAGCAAAGTGCTTTTCTGATGGTTTGCTTTACTGCTTGTCTTACTTCACCAATCTTCCAGCAGTAAAGAAAACGGGTTTAACATCGAGTTAAAGTAAACTAAGACAGCTGCTACTTCCCTTAATACTACTAAGTGCGATGAATATGTTTTACTGTCAGCGATTACAATTGTTACTATGAAGGATGGTGCATAACAAACTACTAACGCTAACTGCACCCACAGTGCACTGTTCACTGCCTTTTTGTACCGCGCCATGTTCGGTGCATTTGATTTGCTCGGCCGTTGTTGGAGATGATCTTGTACTTGAGCCTGATGATGACTGAGAACCCGAAAAATTTTCATATACGAGGCGACTGAAATAACAAGGCAAGATGGTGTCATTATACTATCATATAAAATGAGTATACGGTAATCTAATATGTAGCGTAAAGCAGCAACACTAGATACAATCCAAAAGGTAGCTACAGTGATGTATGTGCGCTTCAAAGTTACAATTTGTCTGTATCTTAACCCCAACAACAGGGCGAGAAGTCTGTCCACGCTTATGGCCGTCATCGTCAGCAATGACACTCAACATAATGCAACGTCTGTAAGGAAAGCGGCGTCAAATACGTATCGACAAAGATTCCATTGCTCGTCAGCCACGGACATCCAATAAGTAGCACTGAGAGGCTGGCAAACAAGACCAACCAACAGATCAGTTGTTGCCAAACAGCGATACAAGAGTTTGGACGGAGGATGCAGGGAAGATTCTATGTGAAGGGCAACGAGGATAAGAGAATTGCCAAGAAATGCTGTGATGGAGAGGAGAATGTAGATTGGTAGAAAAGAAATTTTAAATTTTTGCGGAAGCCCACCAACCAGAGGGGGGGAACAGTACAGATCTTGAAATATCTTGGTCTGTGTTCCACCTCCAGTGAAATTTGTTGTCGACATTATCCTGTATTAGTTTCCTTTTTTCTCAGATTGAAGTTATCTGTGATTGCAACGAGAAATATTTCATCTAAACAGCTTCACAACGATGACGATCATTAAAACCTTACTTCCCACTTAATGATCATATAGAGACTTCCTCATCATTCTTTAATTGTTTGGAAAACTTCAGAGAAATCGTCACTTTAATTTGTCAAATATATAAAAACACCTGTAACATTAATATTGTTTTCTCTGTGAGATAAACAATCCCTCCTTACTCAGTCGACGGGAAGGCACTCATTATAAACACTTCAGTATGAGCTTTTGTACCTTGCTGGTGAATAAGTTCGAGGCCTCGAGCAACACAACTGGTGAGTGAAGGAGCAACTTCCCGCAGTGCTGTTAACGAGGACCCAGCTCGCAAGCTGACCTTGCTCCATCGATAGAGTGTCAATCAAATGTCCATATCATTTATGTTAAGTTAATTTTTGGCTCATTATCAACCTCAGTAACATTAAAATATGGAGGGTCTAGGCTAGGGATGTCAAACCCATGTCAATCAATCAAATAATTCGAATAAATATATAGATTAAAATTGATGTATGGCCACTGATGCAACCGTATTTTAAAATATTCGAATTCAACCGCGTGATTTGCAACATTTTGAGGCTCTTTTACCTCCGTTTCTTCTCCAAGAGTAGAACAAAATAGGAGAAGAGCAAAATATTAGGCGAAAAAGCAGTTTACTGTCGTTTCTTTTACATTCTTAATTTGTTCTTCTCCTTTCAGCAACAAATTCTAAGTAAATGTTACGTTATCAGACAAGCTTTTATTTTTCCGGCAGGTGACTTAATTCTTTATGTTCTAATTACCTCGAGCGATTAGCAATTGTCCTCCGATGATGAAAACTTTATGACAGTGCTGAAGGGAACATGATATTCTATCGATCGAGAAGGAAAATGAAGGAGGGGATAAGTTTATCATTTATAAAACTATGATGGCTCTTGGTTACGTCTTTGGCAACTCTTGTGCACCTTTCTCTTTCTCCAGACTTCCTGCGTGCTTCATATTTTAATGAACACATACTGACCTAGCCACGATACACTCGGCGTTGTTTTGAGTACGAGGTTTTTATCAAGTACCAAATAATTAATTTCATCTTTGTTACATACAAACTACTTTTCTTTCGACTCTACAGTCATTTCAACTTTTTACCATATAAGGGGCAAAATTACTGAATTGTGATTGGTCAAGACAGAGGGCATTTTTTCTTAATTTTTGTAATTGCCCCGGAAAAAAATTACTTGAAAATGATTGGCTGAAAATTGCTTAGAAACGGCTGCCAAGGTAAAGAAATTTCTGTTTGTTTTGTAACAATGGCGTCCCGTTTTGCGCGAGATCAGTAAGAAAACATTTTGCCCCTTATATTATATACAAGTAATCACCTGGTTCCTCGTAATATTAAAGATTAATATCACTTGTGTTTTCGGAAGTTGCAGAAATTGCCCGAGTCGCTGCGCGACTCGGGCAATTTCAGCAACTTCCGAAAACACAAGTGATATTAATCCTTAATTTTAGTCGGCCCCATGCGATTACCTATACTGATCTATTCTTTTATTCACCAACGCGGAAATAGCGGAGAGACAAACCCAACGAGTGCGTATCAAACTTTTGGTTAGGATTTTGGCCCGACAATAAGTCAAGCTTTCGCTCCTTATAAGTCCTTATCTATTGTTCGAAGGAAAGGGTTTCTAATTTTCGCAAGACAAAGGTTAGTAATCACCGGCGCGTAGCCAGCTCACCGAGCGCGAAATTCAAATTTCTTCGGAAGTGATTAGTGTTACAAACACAGCCTTTGTTGGGGAGGGTGTGGTAATGATTGCTACAGCCTAGACAAATCTAAAGAGAGTGGGATGGGGAAGTTTGTGACAAGAAGAGCGAGGTCTGGACGATAAGTAAGCGAAAACTTACGCTTTAATAAAACTCATTTGTGAAAAAGAGTGAATTGATGTATTCATGACAAAGTTTGGTAGCATGCGCTTCAAAGTTACAATTTGTCTGTATCTTAGCCACAACATCAGGGAGAGAAGTATGTCCACGTAAATGGGTATTATCGTCATCAAAGACACTCCACATATTTCATGGGCTGTGATGTAGGCTGATTCAAATGCGTATCGACAGAGATTCCATTGTTCGTGGACCTTGAACATCCAAGAAGTTGCACGGAAAGTCTGAGCCACAAGACTAACCAACAGATCAGTTGTTGCCAGACAACGATACAAGAGTTTGGACGGTGGATGTAAGGAAGACTCTTTGTGAAGGGCAACGAGGATAAGAGAATAGTCAAGAAATGCTGTGATGGAGAGGAGAATGTGGATTGCGAGGAAAGGAATTGATTCTTCATGAAGCCCTCCAACCAAATAAGGGGAGGATGGCAGTTGTTTACGATATATCGTATAGCATATCGTCAACTATCAAACTCTTTGCAAATGACACGAAAGTGTACAGAGAGATGGCTGACAGCATAAATGATACTCAAGCCCTTCAAACCGACATTGATCACTTAGCAAACTGGGCAACTTTATAACAGTTGAGATTTAACCCGGAGAAGTGCGAAACAATGCGCATTACTCATAACCGCAACAGCTCGTCTCCTTCGTATATTATGGGAGTTGCAATCAAACCAGTAAAGCATGTGAAAGACTTAGGAGTTCTGAATTCCTATGACCTGTCGTGGGGTGCTCAAGTTGATGGTGCTGTGAGCAAGGCTAATAAAATCTTAGGCATTGTTTACAGAACGCTTGGATCTACAAACCAAGAGGTATTTTCTATTCTGTATATTACTTTAGTCCACTCACTAGGACTGTTGCCTTGTCGTGGCTGAGTGGCTTGTGCGTCCCAGTGACTCCAGGAGCTATGCCGACGGGGATGTTTACACCCCTGACAGGGCCTCCCAAGCCAGAAAGGTCAAGCAGTAGGGTGCAGACTAAAGACAGTCCCACAGCCCTCCAGACCTGGGGACTAGGCTTATGTGTTCCTGTCTGAGAAAGTGTTCCAGGAGCCAAAAGTGGTGGTCAACCGATTTGGCTAAAACTTGGCAAAAAAGTTGAGTGTGATAAGATATTTCAAAAGCCACTTTGGCTCACTTCTCTGATTGTTCGTTCTGAAGTTTTAGGGGGGGGGGGGATCCCCTTAGTGGCCTATGGAGCACTAAAAATTCATCCTCCTAAGGGGCACTTTGAAAGCACTATAAATTTCCATTGGTAAATTGTACTGCCAAATGAATTTAACCATGGACCCTACTATGGTGGAGCTTTTACTTCATAAATGTAACTTTGTTTCCAAGCAATTAGACAGAGAGGGGCCTGGGGCTAAAGTTAAGTCAAATCTGAGGTCAAAATCACTACCCAAAATTGCCATTTTTCAAAAAACCATAACATTCACCTGCCTTCTTGCATAACTTTCATACCAAATCCAGTATGTACTTTAGTGACCCATTTATCAAAATAAGTTGAGAAAAACTTGGCTTATTAAGGTTTGTTAAGTTTTTGGCACAAACTCTTCATGCCCCTCTAAGGCCAAGCAAAATAGAATTTTGAGCATAATTCATGCTATAAACAGACCAAAGTCTTCACATATAGCCTTTATTTTGTATATGGTGAGTGAAAATGAAACATTTAAGGCAAATAAATGTCATTATTAAGAAATACCTCGACTCATAGCTTATAATTACTCTAAGAAGGCCTCTGATTAGTACTGCAAACACCCAGCGGCTTAGCAAAATAAAGGTAATTTTTTTTCCTATGAAAGCTTTGTTCCAATCATGGAGCACAAATGATGATGTTTTGATCTAGATATGGCGATATTTCTAAAGATGATTGAATTTTCTCTGATCTATGTATGTGAGGCCATATATCCATACATATTATACTCCAAGCATGCAAAGTCTCCATATTTTGTCAGGCCGTTTTTTTAAATTGAAAATAAGGTGACCTTAACCCGGCCGGCCTTAACCATTAAGCTCAGAATAAAACGATCGTTAAAAGATGATCTACGCCTGACCTTTGAATAGTCTGTGAATAGCTCTTGCAAATACCCATCACTTATAGCGAGCATGACCATAAGCTTCCGTGCCGCAGTGAGCACTGTCCAGGTGACTTGTGATCCATCAGAGATCTTAGGTACTTTAGAAATGAATAAATGGAACCGTCCCAAAAAGATGGAATCCACAGTCAGAAGAGCTGGATGACAAAAATTAATGTTGCTGTTTAAATGAAGTATTCCACACGAGACATGGGATGATGCCAATAGGGTCCGCCATTTTGGACGTGAGAGTATTATGACTGGATCGAGTTTCCATCCCTCCCACTATTCAAGTGTAAATTTTTGTGTCCTTATTAAGTATTGAAAGTATAGCAATAAGAAGTTTCAGGATAATTTTGCGATGGCACTTTATTCCTTTGGAGGGGTAAATGATCAATGCGGTGCCGCGTCATGGGCTCCGCTTCGCGAAACAGGAATGACTCCTGTGTTGTCTTGCGATAATGACATGACTATTTGATTAAAACACAAGTACAAGGGTTCAGGTGAGTCCTTGGCGGGAGGAAGATCGGGTGATACCAAAGCTACAAGTACAGGTAATTAAAAATATCAGAAAGGGCTCATACACGCGCATAAATGTAGCAAATGGCTTTTTTAGTGCCACTTCCGCTAAGAGCGGTCCTCTCAACTTCCCGTCAAAAAAGATTTTCCTTAGTTTTTTCCTATGAAAAGGGTTTAGGACACATGTTTCAAAATAGTTTGATGCTTTTCCAATTTTCTTTTGTTTGAAGATTTCAACTTTCGCGAACTCTCTGCCAAGGGAAGATTAACTAAGGTCTTGCAAAAGCAAAAACTCAGTCAACTACAGTCATTGTGCGAGATTTCTCGACGTTGAAATTATAGGTAGTGCTAATCGTAAGGTATCGTATTGTGAACCTTTTCTACAGTAAGCAAATTCCTGTGATCACCGCAAGTGATGGTCAACAGATCCGCGTTACTCAAACCTCAGTGAAGGTTGCGTGACTCCTCGACTTAGTCCAGTCCTCTCACTCTCACGTCCAATATGGTGGGTCAGTCGATACAACAATCGCATCTTGAGGTGTGGCATGGCATATTTCATATGAACTGCAACATTTAATATTTGTTATCCAGCTCTCCTAACTATGGATTTCTTATTTACTTCCGGATGATTTGATTTATTAAGCTCTAACGTAGTAGGGAAATGGGATGGATCTCAGCCTCCGGCGGGTCACCTGGACGCTACTCAGTACAACCTGTACGTACCATCCTGCTCTGTTACTGATGCCATCATGCGTATTTACAAGAGCTAGCGAGGTTATCGAAAGTTTAACCAAAGATCTTCTGTTAAAGGTCGTTTTCGTTAAGCTCACTTAATATTGCATCAAAAAATGGGCCTGACAAAATATAGAGACTTTGCATGCTTTTGAGTATACAGTAAAAACCCGCAACTAAGAACCTAAAAATTGAGAAGCTGTTAGCCTAAAATTTGCCATTTGTACCCCGTATAAACAAGAACCTATTTAGCCTAAGAAAATTAAAATAGGTTCTTATTTTCTAAAATCATATAGTACATTACAGGTACACTGAAATTATTTATATACTGTAATCATAATCGAAGAAAAACCAGATTGCCATTGCTGTAAAACATGATTTTCTTAAGAAAGATGAGTGCAAAATATGTAGTTACAAAATATAGGATAATTACCAACTTGTTATGCAGGTGTGTTTTTCTCCAAGAATAAGAACCTGTTTTAAAAACCTAAATAGCCTATAATTTTGTTAAGTACCATTTATATAAGAACCTGTTTAGGCTGACTCCTACACCACAAATTATGCTTGGCCTTAGAGGGGCATGAAGAGTTTGTGCCAAAAACTTAACAAACCTTAATAAGCCAAATTTTTCTCAACCGATTTTGATAAATAGGTCACTAAAGTACATACTGGATTTGGTATGAAAGTTATGCAAGAAAGCAGGTGAATGTTATGGTTCTTTGAAAAATGGCAATTTTGGGTAGTGATTTTGACCTCAAATTTGACCTAACTTTAGCCCCAGGCCCCTCTCTGTCTAATTGCTTAAAAACAAAGTTACATTTATGAAGTAAAAGCTCCACTATAGAAGAGTCCATGGTCAAATTCATTTGGCAGCACAATTTACCAATGGAGTTTTATAGCACTTTCAAGTGCCCTTTAGGAGGACGAAATTTTGGTGCTCCATAGGCCACAAATGGAACCCCCCCTGAAACTCCAGAACGAACGGTCAGAAAAGTGAGCCAAAGTGGATTGTGAAATATCTTATCACACTCAACTTTTGTGCAAAGTTTCAGCCAAATCGGTTGAGCACCAGTTTTGGCTCCTGGAACACTTTCTCAGACAGGAACACTTAAGGCTAACAACCTTATCCTGTAAAAGAACGTGTTACGGAATCAGCAACGAAGATAACCAATATCCTGCAAGCAGACCTTCTAAGGTCTTCGAACCGTATGACTGCCAGTGGTGAAAGCCAGAAAGAAACTACTGGCATGAAGTTGGAAGTGATGAGTGCAAAAATCATGACCAGGATTGGTTTTTGGAATGCACTTATTATGTGTGAAACTGGGAAGCTTGCACAAACTACAACAGAAATGAGACGGTATAACTTGCATGTATTGGGCGTGAGTGAAAGCAGATGGATTGGGACAGGGAGATTAAAGACGGTGTCATGCGAGACAGTACTGTGTTCTGGGCGGGACGATGAGCTACATCGTGAAGGTGTGGAAATTATTCTGAAGAAAGGAGCAGATAGATCGGTATTGGAATGGAAACGTATTGATAGTCGCCTCATAAAGGCCAGGCCGAAAGGAAAGCAAAACAACTTGACCCTGATTCAGTGTTACACTCCGACCAATGATAGTGAAGATGATCTGAAAGACATTTTCTATCTCAGGCTCCAGGCAGAGATTGAGCAGGTCCCAATGCAAGATCTTATCATCATCATGGGGGATCTAAATGTCAAAGTTGGTGCCAATAACTCAGCCAGGCACAGAGTGATAGGAAGACACGAGAGTGGTATCATCAATGAAAATGGAAAACGGCTTGTTGAGTTTTGCACAACTAATAATTTGGTGATAGGGGGCAGCCTTTTTTCACACCGAGAGATCCATAAAAGCACATGGTGATCCCCGAATGGCAGGGATAGAAATCAAATTGACCATCTGCTGATCAATGGAGATTTAATTTAATTTCATTTGATAATAAGTTCTTATACAGCGCATTAAAATTGAACTCTATCTGCTTTACAATTACAATTCAATAAAAATCCTATACATGCAATTATCGCTGCTCTATCTAAACTAACGAAGTATTAAGTGTTATACATATATTTGACAACGCACGATGTCAAAAAAATCTGGTGGCTTAATTTTTGAAAAGATAAGTTTTCAATAAGCGTTTAAAGGAGTCACCAGATTCAGCGTTTTTTATGCATTCAGGTAGTTGATTCCACAAATACGGTGCAGCGTAGGAGAATGCTCTTTGCCCATACGTTTTACTTCGAATTGTTGGGACCTCCAGTAGATTCATGTTTGATGAACGGAATCTTCGTGCTGGAATATATCGACTAAGAAGTTCAACAAGATAGGTTGGAGCCATGTCATTTAGTGCTTTGTATGTTATCAACAGTATCTTGAATAGAGTTCGTTTTGTGACCGGGAGCCAATGAAGTTTCATATGGAAAATGGCAGAGATCCCTTCCGGATGTCAAGGTGAGGAGAGGATCTGACATTGAAAGTGACCATCATCTCGTAAAAGCCTACCTTAAACTGTTTTGAAGAGTGCAGGGTGTCTAACCAAGGGGCGCAGCCGTTTCGATGTGAGCCAACTGAAACACCCAAATGTGTGAAAATCTTTTATCCTGGAGGTGCACAACAGATTCGAGGCTCTTGTGGAACTCGGCGGAAGGGAGGATATTAATGATGAAGGGGTGAAAGTAGATGGGGATTAAAGAAGCCCGTTGAAAGTTATAGATTCGAAATCCCAACGGCTTAAAGAAAGGCTTCAAGAGATGTATTGGGCAGCGAACACGGAGGTAAAACGCCGAGCAAGAGCAGATAAACGAAAGTACATGGAGAACCTTGCATCCCAGGCGGAAGAGGCAGCTGCGCGCAATGAACAAGGAACAGTATAAAAGATCACCAAAATAATAACAAGTAAGTGTCACACAACCAGCGTGCATGTAAGGGATATGTACGGTATCCTATTAACATCAGAGGGAGAGCAACAACGGCGATGGATGGAGCACTTAAGAGAGCTTTTAAACAGACCACCACCAACAGTAATGCTAAACATCCAAGAAGCCGCAATTGACCTTGACATCAACACAGACGCTCCAACTAGGAGGAAAAATTATCCAAGCCATTAATTCCCTGTAGAATGGAAAAGCTCCTGGCCATGATAATCTAAATGCCGAGTTGTTTAAAGCAGCCCCTGAGCTTGCGGCAACCATTCTGACCCCTTGTTTACAAAGATCTGGGAACAGGAAGAAATTCCGACAGACTGGAGCAGAGGAGTGATAATCAGGATACCAAAGAAAGGGTCTCAAGGTGATTGTAACAACTGGCGAGAAATTACCCTTTTGTCTGTGCCAAGTAAAATCTTTTGCAAGGTTATTATATAGCGCATTACCCAAGCTGTT
>NC_142529.1:28374094-28496594 GCF_964205215.1 Stylophora pistillata
ATTGAGGTAAGACAAGCAGCAAAGCAAACAATTAGACAATCACTTTGTCCATGGAGTTGACGAGTTGAAAGGTAAGGGTAAAAGCGTTGTCTTCGTATTTTCTTAACTCAACATACATCGTGCTCTACTTTAATGTATCAAGCACTGTGAAACAGAAAAATCGAAACGCAGACGTCCTACATACCGTAACTCCTCAATCTAGCCCCCCCCCCCCGTCTTCTTTCAGGTACTTTGGGGGCTTGGCTTAGAAGAGGCGGGCCTGAATAGAGGGGGGGGGGGGTGGTTATTAATTTAATCTGATGTTTACTACCAGGATTCAAAAGGATATGATAAACCGTATATATTTATTCAAAATTGTTCTCACTTTACATTTTTTCAAATTGACAGAGTAAAAACCCTCAGTAAAGTGTGATGAGTTGTATGATTTGTCATAATCATTGCTCTGTAATTTCTGTATACCGTATTCTATTGATGCCAACCTGCTAACATCAATCAATCAATCAATCAATCAATTGCCATAGTCAATTATAAATAACAAACTAAAATTACGGTACTTGATATTAAAATAAAGGTCCAAAGTAAAACTGAACGGTACGATGGCTTTTAGTTTATAATTAACATTGTTATTCTTTTTCTTATTATATTTATTATTATCATTATTATTATTTTCATCATTGTTATCAATAATGTTATCATATTGATTAGTTCTTATTTCTAACCTAGAACAGACTCCCCTTAACAGGTGTCAACTACTACCGGCTCCATACAAACGACTCATTCACGACATAAACATTACAAACGAACTGAACAGAACGACCTAACTTTACTGACGCATCGAAACAGACCATTCACGACCGACTTACGCCACTTGAGTCTTACCGCCAATAACATTACGGTAAAACTGAGCAATCATTTTACACGAACTGAAATAAGAACATTCTACTGACAACAACTATTCACTTGACTCTGATGATGACTTCCGCACAGGTTGTCGAAACGTCAGTCACTACCACCGACAACAGTCCTTCTCAGGACTACACTCACCCCGACGATCACACTACACTTTCACATGTTACCCCCGGGTTCAAGCCATTTACTGCAGTATTATTATTGTTATTATTTTTTTTATTCGTTATAATATTATCATTTTAAATAATATTTTTAACATCATCACTGTTAATGTCAGTCGTAACACTGAGTGGATCGATTTCCGACCTCGACCCTAGACTACTTTGTTATTAAAACAGAATGTTCGTGAAGTTTCTACGGCACAGGAAGAATGTTAGGGTACAAGTACCTGCCGCATACATGACACCTTGTGTACATGTAACAACCAAGCTTTTATCTTATCCCAACTACTGTCAAACTGGGGAAATAATTACAAAAGTGTCACCACGCTCTCTCGTGCGCGACTGAAAGGATTTGTTAGAGGGATAATCCTAAATAATTTTAATAGCTTGAAGCGAGGGCATGGTTGAATTTTGAAGAAAAATAGGTGAAATAGCCCAAAGTATTAATTTGGTTCTGTGGCATTTCGCACCTGTCGAGTAATTGTTTCTGTTTCCAATTTTAGTCGGATGTTGGGTGCAAAGAAAAAAACCGGTAATGGGCTGTTATTTACGAAGTCTGCGTTCAAATAGTTTCCGACTAACTATTAACGTTTCATGTCGAATATTCAAGTTTCTGAGTAAGTGTAATTGAGCAAAGCAGGTCAGTTACGTGATCGTGGCTTGGCAGGTGTTGTCAAGGAAAAAATATCTCTCTTCAGATGCAATTACAAAAAGGCATTAGAGAAAAAACAAAACAAAACAAAACAAAACAACTGTTTATGAAGTCACGGAATGCTAAAAAAACATTTTCTAGCCTAAATACTGTCTCTCAACTTCAAGAAATGTGATAGCGTTGGGTAGAATTTCATTTAAAATATCCTTTTCAGAAAACGGTAAGTTATTATTTCTCTTTTTAAGCTCGATCGTTCGCTTGAAATTGATATTCGGAAGCAGAATATAAATAAAGGAAGACATATTTTAAATTTACGCGTATTATCTACATTATTTGAGACATTTTGCTTCAAAGGAGATACTTTTTTTATGCCATAAGAACTGACACAGTTTCACAAACGTCTGGTATGACTTAAATGCTAAGTAAGACCTACACTAGACATGTAGGTTTGGCAAAAACCTTTATTAGATGATAAAACTTCCTGTTTTTTTCATGTGAGGGCACTTTGCTGAGAAGCTTTCCCGGTGTAGAAGTTTGGTAGCACTCTTTCATATAGAAAAAACAAACAAAGGAAAAGATCGCACCATTTAAGGCTTAAAATTAATGATATCACTTATGGTTACGTTCTGTTCTTTTTAATAAAGACTTTTAAGTAAAATGTAGCTTATGGCGAAAAAGTCCAGAGAAATTATAAGGAATCTCATAAGCTGCTAGTTACGCAGAAACTGGTTCCTCTCAAGGATGACAAAAAATGCAAAACACAGCGATACAATGGGATAAAAAGTGATATTCATCTTCATAAAAAAGACAGTTTTCACCCACATTTAAAATGTGGTAACTGCTTTTGAAGTCAATATTCTGGATCTTAAAATCAAAGGAAGTTATAGGTGGTTTTGGTGCGTAGGAGTATTGTAAAAGAAATGTTGCATGTTGCAATTTTTAGATAAATTCAAGGAAAAAGGAAACGAACGTTTACTAAGCTTCGCTATAATGACGACAATAGATTTAAAAGGAGGTGGATCACAACTTCAAATATTTCAAGAAGAGCAATGCTCCCCGTCTTTGGTGGATGGGCTTGAACAAAAATCAGTTTCGTTCTTAGCGGTGCACATTCTCCTCTCGGTGACCGCTTTTCTTGGCAATTCCCTTATCCTTGTTGCCCTTCAAAAGGAATCTTCCCTTCATCCGCCGTCCAAACTGTTGTATCGTAGTCTGGCCATAACTAACCTGTTGGTTGGTCTTGTTAGTGAGCCTCTCTATGTTACTTATTGGATATTCTTGGCTCAGGAAAACTGGAGTCTTTGTCAATACGCAAGCAACGCAGCGTACATAGCAAGCTATGCATTATGTGGAGTGTCTTTAATGACGATGACAGCCATAAGCGTGGACAGACTTCTCGCCCTGTTGTTGGGGCTGAGATACAGACAAATTGTAACGTTGAAACGCACATACATCATTATAGCTACTATCTGGGTTATGTCCACTGTCGCTGCTACATGCTTCAAGTTAGATCATCGTATAACGCATTGGTCTGTATATATATCTATACCATTTTGCCTAGGTATCACAATCATCTCGTATACAAAGATTTTCCGCACTCTTAATCGTAATCAGGCACAAGTAGAAGGTCGTTTTCAACAACAGCCGGGCCAACTGAATGCACTGAACATAGCCCGATACAAAAAGGCAGTGTACAGTGCTTTGTCGGTGCAGTTAGCATTAGTAATTTGTTATGCACCATACTCAATGATGGTAGTTGTAATCGCAGACAGTAAAACACATTCGTCACACTTAGTAGTAATATGGAAACTAGCTGTTGTCTTAGTTTACTTTAACTCGACATTAAACCCATTTCTTTACTGCTGGAAGATTAGTGAGGTAAGAAAAGCGGTAAAGCAGACAATAAGAGATGCACTATGCTGAGGTTAGAAATGATAATATGTGATTGCATGAGCAGTAATCGTGCATTTAAAAATTCAATGTACTTGTTTCAGTTCCATTGAAAACAGCCAAGGAAAAGTCGAGAAAATAAAAAACTCATTTTACGGACTGTACTATAGTAGAGAAACGTCTCTGGCTGGCATTCTTATGATAAAAAACGTCTTGCAAACGTCTTGCAAACGGATAGAAACATGTTATTGAGAAACTATAACTGAAGAAAATCAAATTTATTCCCTTATAACGATCAAGTTTCGACCAGGATCACAATGCTGTTGTCACAAGAGACCATTATGATGGGAATGTTCTTGTAGCTTTTGCCTTAAATCCGTGTGTAGCGTTATAAGATAACATACAAAAGAATGGGAAATCGCAATAACGATCGCATTTTGTTTCCTTTATTTATTATTGTTGTTTTTTTTTTTTTCATTTTTAAGGCAAACATACATTATGGTGGAGCAGTCCAGGTAATTTTACAGAATCGTATAAATGAGATAGAATAAATATATGAAAATCATATATTTTGAACTGCGGTATTTGATACGTATGATGCACGATCCTCGCAGTAGATAGCGCTATTTAAGCAATAGCGAAATTCAGACCTGAAAAAAATCAGGCCTGTACGGGACTCGAACCACTGACTTCAAAATATATGATTTTCATATATTTATTCTATCTCATTTATCACTTTCACGGGTTCATTACGAATCAACTTAACGGCCTGCTCTCAGTTGGCTTGTTAGCTCAATTGGTTAGAGCGCTGCACTAGTATCGCAGAGGTCAGTGGTTCGAGTCCCGTACAGGCCTGATTTTTTTCAGGTCTGAATTTCGCTATTGCTTAAATAGCGCTATCTACTGCGAGGATCGTGCATCATAAGAATCGTATAAGCTGCGAATTACTGAGAAATTGGATTCTCTAAAATAAAAGCAAAACCCAGCCATACAATTAGATAAAAAGTAACATGTATCTTTACAAAACAGACACTTTTCATCTGCATTTCAAAACAAGAAACACTGCCTTCAGTTTATTTGGATCTTGGTACCAAATTAAGGTTTGGAAGTGTGGGTGAAGTCTAAATTAAACATTCCTTGCTGCAATTTTTAGCGGAGCCCATACTCATAGAAAAAGGTAGTAAAAACAGTAACCCATCAAGCAGAAAAAAGGTGGTGGAATTACCAAAATTCGATAGGTTATGACTGTGCGTCCGTGCGTACAAGGTGCTACTTTCAGCTTGAGCGGCTGACTGCATTGCAGGCTCGAAACTAGTCAGGGAACGGAGAAGGGGACCTCAAATTTGATCTAACTATAGCCCCAAGCCCCTCTCTGTCTAATTGTTTGAGAACAAAGTTACATTTATGAAATAAAAGCCCCACTATAGCAGAGTCCATGGTGAAATTCATTTGGCAGCACAATTTACCAATGAAGTTTTATAGCACTTTCAAAATGCCACCTGGCAGGGTGAATGCTTGGTGCACCATAGGCCACAGATGGGACCCCCTCCTGAAACTCCAGAACAAACAGTCAGAGAAGTGAGCGAAAGAGGCTTTTGAAATATCTTGTCACACTCAACTTCTGTGCTAAGTTTCAGCCAAATCGGTTGACTACCACTTTTGGCCCCTGGAACACTTTCTCAGACAGGGACACTTAAGGCAAATAGCAAGTTGCTTAGTTTTCTTTAACTTGACACTAAACCCGTTTCTTTACTGCTGGAAGATAGGTGATAAGACAAACAGCAAAGCAAACAAATGGACAATGACTTTTTCCAGGAGTTAAAGGGCTTTTGACATTTGTTATCTAATTTTTAGAGATTCAACCAGAGATTGTCCGTAGACAACCTTTTTGAAACCACCTATATGTTTGATTCGTACCATCATGCCCTCTCCCACGTGACTGAAATGACTTTTTAGAGGGATAATCCTAAATAATGTTAATAGCTTCACGGGAGTGCATGGTTGAATTTTAAAGGAAAATAAGTGAAATAGCCTAAAGCATTAATTTGGTTATGTGGCATTTCGTACCTGTCGAGTAATTGTCTTCGTTTCCAATTTTCGTCGGATATGAGACGCAAAGAAAAAACCCAGTAAGGGGCTGTCATTTACGAAGTTTGCGTTCAAATAGTTTCCGATTTATTAACGTTTCATGTCGAATATTCAAGTTCAGCTTCCTGAAGCTGATCATCATTTTAAAGGTCTTTATAAATGAAAGCTGATACCAACAATTTATTATTTATCCTAGCAAGGACACTTTTTCTTAGTATTGGTAGCTTTTGCACTATGGCGTGAGATGGTCATAAAAGCACAAAGTTTTATATTTCTACCTGGTAGTGCAAATTCATTCGAAAATTAAAGTTAACCAGTGGGATAGACACGTAGTTTTGACGCAGAACAATTTTAGGTGATAAAGATCCCTGCCTCACCAATTATGAAAGATAAATTGCAAGAAAATCTTCCTTGCGGGAAAGAATATTTCTATCGTTCATGATGCTGCAAAATAAAGATATTCAGTGGATCTATGGAGGAATCTTTTAGAGTTTATAGACGGTATAATATGACATAGCATTACCTGTTGAAATTCATAAATGGTGATATTTAAAGCTACTGGGAAGAAATTGGTATCTCTTGTAACAGAATAAGCATTATTTAATACATGAGTGAACGTTGCTGAGGACGTTTCTGGGTAAGTGTAATTAAAATGAGTGAGGTTTACGTGATCGTGGCCTGGCAGGTGCTGTCAAGGAAAAAATATCTCTCTTCAGATTCAATTGCAAAAAGGCATTAAAAAAAAACAAAAAAACAATTGTTTATGAAATGCTGGATAATATTTTCTAGCCTAAATATTGTCTCTCGACTTCAACAAATGTAGTAGTCTTAGGCAGAATTTCATTTAAAATCTCCTTTTCAGAAAACGGTAAGTTATTATTTTTCTTTTCATGCTCGGTCGCTCGCTAGAAATTGATTTTCGGAAGCAAGCTATAAACAAAGGAAGAAATATTTTATATTTACGCGTACTATCTGCATTGTCTGAGACATTTTGCTTCAGAAGAGAGAGTTTTTGCTTATGCCATAGTCAAATTATGACACCAGTGCCAAAAATGCCTGGTATGTCTTAAATACTAAGTAAGACCTGCACTAGACATGCAGGTTTGGCAAACACCTTTATTTGGGAATAAAACTTCTTGTTTTTTTCATGTGAAGACAATATGCGGAGAAGCTTTCCAGGTGTAGAACGTTCGTCGCACTCTTTCATATAGAAAAAAAAAAAAAACAACAACAACCGAAAAGATCGCACCATTCAAGACTTACAATTATTGATATCACTTATGGTTACGTTCTGTTCTTTTTAATAAAGATTTTTAAGTAAAATATAACTTATGGCGAAAAAGTCCAGAGAAATTAGAGGGGATCTAATAAGCTGCTCGTTACGCAGAAACTGGTTCCTCTCACGGGTGACAGTAAATGCAAAACACAGCGATGCGATCGGATAAAAAGTGACATGTATCTTAATCAAACAGACAGTTTTCACCTACATTTGAAATCTGGTAACTATGTTTTTGAAGTCAATATTCTAGGTTTTAAAATCAAAGCAAGGTATAGGGTTTTTTTTTTCGTAGAAGTGGTCTAAAGAAAATTTTGCTTGTTGCAATTTTTAGATAACTTCAAGGAAAAACGTATAATGAGGACAAAAGATTTAAAAGGAGGTGGATCACATACTCAAACAGTTCAAGAAGAGCATTGCTCCCCCTCTTTGGTAGGTGGGCTTCAACAAGAATCAGTTTCGTTATCAGCGGTGCATATTCTCCTCTCGGTGACTGCTTTTCTTGGCAATTCCCTTATCCTTGTTGCACTTCGAAAGGAATCTTCCCTTCATCCGCCGTCCAAACTGTTGTATCGTAGTCTGGCCATAACTGACCTTTTGGTTGGTCTTGTTAGTGAGCCTCTCTATGTTACCTATTGGATATTCTTGGCTCAGGAAAACTGGAGTCTTTGTCAATACGCAAGGGACGCATACCACATAACAAGCTATGCATTATGCGGAGCGTCTTTGATGACGATTTCGGCCATAAGCGTGGACAGGCTTCTCGCCCTGTTGTTGGGGATGAGATACAGACAAATTGTAACGTTAAAACGCACATACATCATTGCAGCCACCCTGTGGGTTATACCCACTGTCGCTGCTTTATTCATCAATTTATATCATCGTATAACGAATTGGTATGAATATATAGTTATACCATCTTGCCTAGTTATCACAATCATCTCGTACACAAAGATTTTCCGCACTCTCAATCGTCATCAGGCAGAAGTGCAAGGTCGTGTTCAACAACAGCCGAGCCAACCAAATGCACTGAATATGGTGCGATACAAAAAGGCAGTGTACAGTGCACTTTGGGTGCAGTTAGCATTAATTGTTTGTTATGCACCATACTTTATAGTGGCAATTGTAATCGCTGAAAGTAAAAGATATTCATCACACTTAGTGGTATTAAGGGGAGCAGCAGGTGTCTTAGTTTACTTCAACTCGACATTAAACCCGTTTCTTTACTGCTGGAAGATTAGTGAAATAAGACAAGCGGTAAAACAGACTATTAGAGAAGCACTATGCTGAAGTTAGAAATAATAATATGTGATTGCACGAGCCGTTATCGCTCATAGAAAAGTTCAATGTACTTGTTTCAGTTCCATCGAGAACAGCTAAAGAGAAGTCGAGTAAAAAAAAACTCATTTTACTGAATGTATTAAAGTAGAGGAAAGTCTCTGGTTGGCATTCCTGATGATAAACAACGTATTGCAAACGGATAGAAACATGTTCTTGAGAGGTAGATAGGAGATGGGATTTTTTTCCTATCTTTTTAAAAACAGCGTTAGTCAAATAAAGATTTAGGAGAGACTTTTCAGCTTCAAAAAGTAGGCAGTTTGCTGTAAGAGCCGGTTTACAAGTCAGCCGGTAAGCGAGATCAACATTTTTATCATGTAGTAATCCTTAAATCAATTTACTTTTTTTTTAAATCAAACTTAACCATGATTATCACTGTTTCTCATAGACTTGTCTTTAAAGTAACAATCTTTAGCCAAAGACAAATTTACTGAAATTACAGCCGGAGAAAATCAAATTTATTCTCTTATTTTGATCGGGTTTCGACCGGGATCAGAATGCCGTTGCTACAGGAGACCATTATGATGAAAAGGTTCTTGTAGCTTTCACCTTTAATCCGAGTGTAGCGTTTCAAGATAACGCATAAAAGAAAAAAGAAATCGAAATAACGATCACATTACAATCACTCAATCGCAAAATAATGAAGTGCGCATAATGACATGTAGATCTTCGGTTCAGAATACCGCAGGCACGCAGTTAGGCATTACACGAGGGCGTGAACTTCGACGAAAATCTAATTTTTAGCAAACATATTAGCGAATTATGCAAGAAGGCCAGTCAAAAGGTGGGCGTTCTCGCCAGGTTGAGAAACTTGGTTACTACGGAGACTAAACTATTACTATATAAAACTGCTATTATGCCATATCTCATATGGCATTTCTGTAGGGCGTCGGATGCAAGGAAAGTTGAAAGAATTCAAGAGCGAGCACTGCGGATAGTCTATAGTTCACATTCAGAAACGTAAATGAGCTTATTAGATCGTGCTAAACTACCTACCCTTCTTAATAGGAGATTGCAAGATATAGTTATACTTATGTATAAGGTTAAATATAGGCTAGTTCCTGATTTCATTTGTGACATTTATAGTCCTAAGTCTTGTAAATATAATTTAAGAAATCAAAATGTTTATATGCCTAGGTTTAATTCTGTATTCTATGGTAAACACTCTCTTAGATATCTTGGACCATTTCTATGGAACAAACTAACAAAAAAATCACTGAAATTAGTAGCCTCTCTAGGTTTAAGTTCCATATTAGACGTAAGGATCCTACCGAACTGATAAATGGTAACAATTGCTCCGCGTGCGTAATTTGTACCTTAGGTTATATAATCTATAGCTTATTTCTTATCATTAATTACGTTATTCATCTACGTTGTGTCCCCAATTAGCGTCAGATAAATACATTGACACATGAATAAAGTTCATCATCATCATCATCATCATCATCATCATCTAAAAGTACTCCTTTTTTTCTTCATTTCAATAGAGTTATATTGTACCGTTGTCTGGCAGCGACTGATCTGTTGTT
This sequence comes from Stylophora pistillata, assembly GCF_964205215.1. Classification (NCBI taxonomy): domain Eukaryota; kingdom Metazoa; phylum Cnidaria; class Anthozoa; order Scleractinia; family Pocilloporidae; genus Stylophora; species Stylophora pistillata. The sequence goes on from NC_142529.1 coordinate 28,383,938, forward strand.
TGACCTTGCTAGCCAGTCTCTTGCTGCTACGAATGGGATGTCTGTGGTTCGTGAACGATGGGTTTTTTGTCGATACACATCAGAGGCAACTTTCATAACAAGCATATGTTTGGTGTATTTATTGACTATGACGGCCATAAGCTAAGCGTGGACAGACCTCTTACCTTGCTGTTGGAGCTGAAATACAAACATATCGTAGCTTTGAAGCGCAAATATTTAACAAATGGTAAACACTACAGCGTACTCTATTGAGTTATGATGCACGCGGGAGGTTGCTAAGCACGAAAGAAGCGGAAGAGTCGCGCGAGGCGATAGCCGAGAGCGACTCTAGCTTCTTGATTTTGTTATTAAAACAGAATGTTTATGAAGATTCTACGGCACAGGAAGAATGTTAGGGTACAAGTACCTGCCGCATGCATGAAAGCTTGTGTACATGTAACAAGCAAGCTTTTACCTCATCCCAAGTACTGTCAAATTGAGGAAATAATTACAAAAGTGCCATCACGCCCTCATACACGTGACTGAATGATTTGTTAGAGGGATAATCCTAAATAATTTTAATAGCTTGATGGGAGGGCATGGTTGAGTTTTGAAGGAAAATAAGTGGAATTGCCGAAAGCATTAATTTGGTTATGTGGTATTTCCTACCTGTCGAGTGATTGACTCCGTTTCCAATTTTGGTCGGATGTGAGGCGCAAAGAAAAAAAGCCGGTAATGGGCTGTCATTTACGAAGTCTGCGTTCAAATAGTTTCCGACTTAATAACGTTTCACGTCGAATATTCAAGTTTCTGGGTAAGTGTAATTAAACAAAGTCAGCTTTACGTGATCGTGACCTAGCAGGTGCTGTCAAGGTAACAATATCTGTCTTCAGATGCAATTACAAAAAGACATTAAGAAAAAAAAACAAAACAACTGTTTGTGAAGTCACGAAACGCTGAAGAATATTTTCTAGCCTAAATACTGCCTCTCAACTTCAAGAAATGTGGTAGTGTTGGGTAGAATTTCATTTAAAATCTCCTTTTCAGAAAACGGTAAGTTATTATTTCTCTTTTCATGCTCGATCGCTCGCTCGAAATTGATTTTCGGAAGCAAAATATAAACAAAGGAAGAAATTATTCATATTTACGCGTACTATCTACACTGTTTGAGACATTTCGCCTCAGAAGAGAGAGGTTTTTTTATCCCATAGTAAAATTATGACAGCATTATTTGATACATCTTAAATCAGTGCTAAGTAAAGCATATACTAGACATGCAGGCTTGGCGTAGCCCCTAACAGTTTCTTTAGAAACTATCAGCCTTTATCCAAATTTATCAAGCTATTTAGAGGTAAATCAATTCGAATATCTTAAAAGAGTTGGGTATCTTTCGCACTGTTAAAATACTGATATACTGAATACTGAATACTGTTGTCTCTATTTTTTCCTGTTGTTGCTATCTCATCCATGAGGCACCCACTCTCAATGCTACTATTTGGGTGCCTCTGGTTCACGAACAATGGAATCTCTGTCGATGCGCATTTGACGCCACCTTCCTCACAAGCCGTGCATTATGTGGAGTGTCGTTGATGACGATAACGGCCATAAGCGTAGACAGACGTGTCGCCCTGCTGTTAGGGTGGGTGCCAGATAAATTGTAACTTTGAAAGGCACATATATCCTTGTAGCTACCTTTTGGATTGTGTCTAATGTCACTGCTTTATGCTACACATCAGATTGCCTATACTCATTTCTTATGGCCATATAGTTATGCCATCTCGCCTTGCTATTTTAGTCGCCTGGTGTATGAAGATTTTTCGGGGTCTCAGTTATCACCAGGCTCAATTACAAGATCTTGTTGAACAACAGCCGAGCCAAAAAAGCAGTGTTCAGTGCACTGTGGGTGCAGATAGCATTGGTAGTTTGCTATGCACCATCCTTTATAGCGGCAAATGTAATCGCTGACAGTAAAACATATTCATCACACTTATTAGTATTAAGGGGAGCAGCAGGTGACTTAGTTTACTTTAACTCGACTTTAAACCCATTCCTTTATTGCGATGAGATAAGTGAAGTAAGACAAGCAGTGAAGCAGACAATCAGACAAGCACTTTGCTGTCCATGGAGTTAGGTCTTCCTCGACTCATATATAATACTTTTAAAGCTGAAAGTGATTACACAATTATTGTATGAAAACACTCGTTAAATTTAACAAATAGAGAAGCCTTGACTATGCTCTGTTCTGTAGTAAAGCCCGTAAGAAGCGGCTAGTAGCCTCGTCATGGGTCATTGACACGTATTCCCGTCCGTTGTCGTCTAACAAGAACTGGAAGCTTTGCTTCGTCAACTGTAGTAGACCTTCGCGTCCTCAACGACACCACTACAAGGTTATATGAAGCCAGATATTCCCTACAAGACCCCAAGGATTGTCTCCCCAGACTGGATTTGACGACTGCAAGTTTTGGAGGTCAGGTAATTGAATTGGAGGTTTGTGTTTCGTGTACTGTGTTTCCTTTGTTCTCGCGCTTGTTACGCTTTATTTGACTCCGGAAGAGCTTGTTTGACACTTGGAAATCTGTACCTTTTGAAATAGAAATTATCCTGTTAAATGGCGAGTTGTTGAGGTATCTTTCAATTGCGTTTCGCAATCCAAGAAGGGATGACCTTGAATACAATACACCATCTTTTGTTAGCGCTTCTGAACTGATTCGTTCTTCAGTGCATAATATGAAGCATGCAGTAGTTTTACAGTCGAGCTTGAAAGGTGGCTAAGAGTTGCCAAAGTCGGAGCTTACCAAAACCAAAGGTTTATAAATTATGATAATAATGGTAAAAAGTAGTAAGTAATAAATTGTTCTTCAAGTCAGTAATAAATTTTGACAACCTATCCCGGGCTTTTATTTACCACCTCGATCAATAAATAGTTGTGTTTATTTCAATAATGGAAAATAACTGTCAAAATTACCAAACGAGAATCGCTCATCACTGTAGACAATCACAGGAAGAAAATTCAATAACTTTCCTTTTACATGAAAGTTTACCTAACACGAAGGTATTTCACTCGTCTGATTGTGAACAAATCGGATCTAGGGTCTACTAGGCTACCTTTGGCTTGTCATTATCCGGGGTAATCACTACTGGTGAGTTCGCCGGCGAAAGGAGGAGAAAAACCAGAGAATAGAAAAACAAATTGTAGAAACAGAAAATGGTTTACTGGCGTAATCGATGTTTTTGTTAACTATTTCGTTTCAAGTACTAGTCAGAAACATAGCCGAGAGAGAAAAGCTCGAAAGCGTAAATTAAATAATCAGGTAAATTCAAACATTTTAAAACAAGTTCGTAGCTGTGACGAAAATTTGAATTTAAATAGTTTGATGAGTTCGGAAATTGTCAAAAAATTCAACTTTTCCGAGACTGAGTGCAATCGCCAGCTTAAATAATTTATTTTGCTTGCTAAGGCCGCTATGATTCAAATTTCAACTGACTCCTAAAAAATGATATGAACACTTGATAAGCATCCAGCCAATGAAATTTTAATGACAGATGTCTCCATATCTACACTATAGTTTATTTCTTAACTAAGGTATCTCGCAGGTTGAGGGCGTTTTCTGACACGAAAAAGAACTTCCGACGCATTTTAACTGCGTAAACGCTGGTGGGGAATTCTAATCGTGAACTTTCCTTAGGAAGTAGGGCTTCAGTAGTCGTTGGTGGGCGTGGTCATTAGGGAAGTAGCAGTTTTCTTCATTTACATTAACTCGACGTTAAATCCATTTCTTTACTGCTGAAAGATCAGTGAAGTGAGACAAGCAGTGAGGCAGACAATCAGACAAGCACTTTACTGTCCACGGCGCGGAGTTAGATCTTTCTCGAGTTGTATTTTTATTCGTGCTCTCAATGCTGAGAGTGATGGAGTCACGTCAAGTATGTTATTAGAAATATTGTTGTTCAAGGTTTTTACATAGTCTGTTGTGAATATTTTACTCGTTAATTTATGTTTTGTTACGTTGTGAATATTTTCCTTAGTTTATGTTTCCTTACGTTGATTTACGTCACGCAAAGCCCTCTGAGGCTCTCGCTTCTAATCGGGTAATCATTAACACAAAATGGCTTGTTGTGTAAACTAGAAAGCCTTTTTTAACGAAGAAAACTAAAAGTAAGGTAGAATTTAAAGAGAATTAGCTACCAATGACCAAGAATACGACAAGGCATATTTGAAGAAAGATAAGCATACATGTTTAATTAATCTTCTTTTAGCAATATAAAAGTATTGGATAAAACTTCGAAGAGTAGTTTGTGAGAGTGTTTCGAGGTACTTCTTATCGAGTTGTATTGGTTCACCTTTAGTCTCGAGCTTGTTTTGTCATCAGAAAAATGTCCGTAATGCTTTTGAATATGCAGAGTGGTTTCGTTGCTTGTGTATATACCCACCGGTACTTTAAAGTGCACCTAAACTCAGAAATTTTTTTTTTCGCTTAACGAAATAAGCGTATTTTTTGGAGTATTTCTGTGCAAAAATTTTTTAATTTGCTCAAATCTTTAATTTTCTGTGCCCAGTCAAAATACGGAAAATCGGCCGCCATCTTGCCCTACGGCCGAGTTTAAAGAGGAATGGCTCTAGCGGGTAATGTGGCGTCAAATCGAGAACACGAAAGTCTGCATTTGACACATTTTCACTTGTTTGGGAAGGTTGTCGTCGATATTGTTCGAAATATGCCGACTAGGTGTGTTGTATGAGGAATGTATGAAGCGCGATACCTTCTTGCAAATTTCGCACGTGGCGTGAAAACAAAAGAACAAAGAATTGCTGCCGTTTCATTCTTTTACATTTTCTATTTGTTCTTCTCCTTTCGCCAACAAATTGTAAGTGATTATCTTAGATATGAGATATAAATTTAGCCTATTGAACTTGTCAATTACACCAGGTATGAAATAACAATAAGGGGCAATTGTAGAGACATCTTTTAATATTTCTCCTCCCATTGCACAGTGCGACAAACAGACCCTCTTTACTTGGATCAACTTAAGTTGATAGGAATCTTATTAAGTGCCATATTGTTTGTGTGGTAAGTTGACACTAATAATTATCAGACTCGGCAAGCTGAAAATGGAAAAAGTTCTCAACTTAATGTTAAACCAACGTGGAATCGAAATTTGTTTAATTCTTTATTCCAAATAGCGACCTCAGCTAAACTACTAAGCAATTATATGTGGACGGCTCTCAACTGTTTATATCAATCAATTACCAAAGCTGAATTTAAATACGAATTAGCACTTAAGTCAAATCCCTTGGTAAGCACAAAACACGTCAGCTATAATACTGTTTGAAAATACAATATGAATAAGGGAACTTTCTTTGATATGCTGTTAACAAGACCAACCAACAGATCACTTGTTGCTAGATAACGATATAAGAGTTTGGACGGCGGATGAAGGGAAGATTCTTTGTGACGGGCAACAAGAATAAGAGAATTGCCAAGAGGACAATGTTGACTGTCAAGAAAGAATTTAAAAAAATTCTTGTCGAAGCCCACCAACCAGAGAGGGGGAACAATACAGTTCTTGAAATGTCTTGGTCTGTGTTCCACCCCAGTAAAATTTGCCGTCGACATTATTCTGTATTCCTCTTTTTTTTTCCTTTTTTGAGAAATATTCGATCTAAACAGCTACACAACGACGACGACTAAAAAAAGAGCTCCCTACGTACTGAGTCATATAACTTCCCCATCATTGCTTATTCGTTTGAAAAATGTCAGAGAAATTGTCGCTTTAACTTGTCAGGTACACCCCGTATAAAATTGGAAAAGGAAGCAAATACATAAAAACACCTGTAACATAATTACTGTTTTCTCTGTACGACCTAAAATCCCTCTTAAGTTAGCCTACGGGCCCATTATCGAGGCTTCAGTAAGAGTTACTTCGCTCGTGAATGATAAGTTAGAGGCTTTGAGCAACACGACTCGTGGACAAAAGAGCGACGCAAAACTAATAACAAGGACACATGCAAATTTACTTTAACATATTCGAATTCAACAGTGTAATTAGTAACATTTTGTGGCTCTTTTACCTCCGTTTCGTCTCCGACAAAACTAGAACAAAACAAAAGAAGAGCTAAAAAATGACGCGAACATACAATTTTCTGCCGCTTTCGTTTGCATTATTTATTTGTTTTCCTCCTTTCGCCAACAAATTAATATTCTTAGTGATTTTCCTGGATATTGATAAGCCAAAGTTTGCCTGTTATATCGTAGTTATACAATTTCTTCGCTTCCAACGTCTTGTTCGCGAAAAGACAAGTAAATTATTTTGGTATCAAACAAGCTTTGACGTATAAGGCAGCTCACTGAATTCTTCATGTCGTAATTATCTCAAGCGATTCTATTAGCAATTGTCCTCTGATAATGAAGTTTTTATTATAATGCTAAAGTTAACAAGATAATCCATTGATCGAGAAGTAAAATGAACGAATTGGGATAAATTTGATCGAAAAAACAAAGTTTGTGTTGTTAACTTGCTTGCTGCCAATTTTGGTGACCGAGAGACCAAGGCTTTTAGAGAAAATGGTGAAAGAAACAAAGGTATCAAAAACTCTGTTCAGCCACCTTAATCTAGGAATGAATTAGTATCAAGAGTCAAACACATGGACAAATGTGATAGTATTGTTATGCTACAACTTATTAAAAGCTCAGTCTTCTTATGTAGAAATTCATTCGGAGCTGAGTAAGGAGGATTAATAAATATCATCAGTGTGGGGAAAAAAAAGAAAAATCCGGTGAAAAGAACTCTATAAGAACCAGTAACTTCCAATTTATTCCATATGCTAATTTACACATTGCTAGCATTAGTCAAGCAATATTATACATCTCTAAAATTCATAAGCATTATGTACTATGCACAGACTTCCAATTTTTTGATAAGTTTCTAATTTCTTCCTATATATCCAACATACAACATATCTGACGAGCGTTCTCTCTGGCTGGTACTAATCGTGACGTTTTTACTAAGCTATGAAAACTGTCCATTGGAGTGTACCTTAAGAAACCGGCGACCTAACTCTAAAACCATGGACAGCAAAGTGCTTGTCTGATTGTCTGTTTCACTGCTTGTCTTACTTCACTTATCTTCCAGTAGTAAAGGAACGGGTTTAACGTCGAGTTAAAGTAAACAAAGACACCTGCTACTCCCCCTATGCCTACTGAGTCTGATGAATACGTTTTATCGTCACCGATTACTACTGCCGCCATGATTAAGTATGGTGCATAGCAAACTACTAGTGCTAACTGCACCCACAGTGAACTGTACACTGCCTTTTTGTATCGCGCCATGTTCAGTGCTTTTGGTTGGCTCCACTGTTGTGGGCCATGATCTTGTACTTGAGCCCGATGATGACTGAGACCCCGAAAAATGTTTTTATACGAGAGGAATGAAATAACAAGACAAGATGGTATAATTATACAGGTATACCAAATGGTTATACGGCAATCTAATATGGAGCATAAAGTAGCGATGCTAGATACAATCCAAAAGGTAGCTACGATGATATATGTGCGCTTCAAAGTTACAATTTGTCTGTATCTTAGCCCCAACGACAATGCGAATAGTCTATCCACGCTTATGGCCGTTATCGTCATCAACGACACTCCACATAATGCTACGGATGTGAGGGAGGCGGCGTAATATGCGTATCGACAAAGATTCCATTGTTCGTGGACCGCGGAAATCCAAGTCGCAGCAACGAGAGGCTGGGTAACAAGACCAACCAACAGATCAGTTGTTGCCAGACAACGATACAAGAGTTTAGACGGCGGATGAAGGCAAGATTCTCTGTGAAGGGCAACAAGGATAAGAAAATTGCCAAGAAATGCTGTGATGGAGAGGAGAATGTTAACTGCTGCGAAAGAAACTGTTCCTTGCTTAGGCCCACTCACCATGAAAAGGAAGCATCGCAGTTCTCCAAATGTTTTGGTCAGCGTTCCACCTCTTGTGAAATTCGTTGGGGACATCGTTCTGTGTTCGATTCGTTTTTTCTGGCAGGTTATCTATGATTGCAACGAGAAATGAGGTCCAAAGAGCACATACCTACCAACGACCACTGAAGCCCTACTTCCTAAACAATGTCCACAATTAAAAATCCTCACCTGCGTTTAAGCATTTAAAATGCGTCAGAAAATTCTCTGTTGTGTTAAAAAATGCCCGGAACATGCGAGGTACCTCATTTGAGAAAAAATACTAAAATATGGAGACATCTGTTATTAACCTCCGCTGCCAGGATGCTAATCAAATGTTCATATTATTTTTTCGGAATTGAAACTTTAATCATTATCAGCCTCAGCAATTTTGACAGATAATTTAAAGTAGCGATTTTTCGCGGTCTTGGAATAAATTGAGTTTCATGAACGGATCAAACTGTTTTAATTCAAATTTGGTCGCAGCTGCGAATTTGTTTCAAATATTTGAATTTACCCGTGTAGTTAATTGCGCTTTGCAGCTTTTCAGTCATCTTTACGTATCCGACCAGTACCTTAGACGAAAATGCCACAAAAGCAATATAGTACGCCAGCAAACCATTTTCTACAATTATTTTGTCATTCTTTGTTTATCCTCCTCCTTTTGCCAGTGAACTCATGGTGATTATCCCTGATAATGACAAGCCTAAGGTAGCCAACTAGACCCTAGATCAAATTTGTTTTCTCAGTTCCAATGTCTTGAACACAATGTATAAGACCAAGAAAATACTTTCGTATCAGGTGAACTTCCATGCAAAAGGAAATTTACTGAACTTTTCTTCCTGTGATTGCCTTCAGCGATAAATGATTCTCGCTGGGTAATGCTGACAGTTATTTCCCAATATGGTAGAGATGGAAAATAAAGGGATGCGTTTTCCAATCGTATCGCTGACTCGATGAACAATTTATTTCCTACTAGTTTATTATAATTTTTTTTTGTCTTTCGAGCTCGATTGTAAAACTGGCATTTAAAATGTCTCCGGAAACTGTCTACCGTGTTAAAAAAGTTACTTTATTCATCCCCTAAATGGTATGAATTAGCAATAAAAGGCAAGCCAGATATAGAGACATCTATCGTATCATTTTTAGAAGAGCCACAAACCATCTCTCTTAATTTGATAGGGTGCTTTTGAAATGTCCATATCATCTGCATGAACTTTAAACTTGACTGATCATTATCAACCTCGGTAAACTAGAAATAAAGAAAAATAAAAGCTGACGATTTCACTTGGTCTAAGAAAAAAACTGGAAACTCGGAAACATCAAACTATTGAAATTGAAATTGTAATCAGAGATGCCAGCTTATATTTAAAATACTTCATTTCAATTTCTAGTGAACACAGTTTTGCACATTTTCCCACACATTTCCTTCTAATTTTCAAGTGTGGATACGCTATTGTCCTAGAACCGGTACGTTCTAACTACTGTCTCGTCGCTAAGAGTTTGGACGGCTGACGGAGGGAAGATACCTTGTGAACGGCAACAATGATAAGAGAATTTCCAAGAAATGCTGTTGGGAAGAGGAGAATGTTAACTGCTGTGATAAAAACTGATTCTTGTTTAAGTCCAGCTTCTAAAGGTCGGGGGGGGGGGGGGCAGCATAGGAGTTCTTGTGTTGTTTTCGTCTACTTTCCACCTCTAGTGAAATTTGTTGTCAACATTATCTGTTTACAATGAATCAGGTGCCTCACGTATGAAATAGCAATAAAAGTAGATTATAGACACCTGCTTCAGTTTTTGCAGTGCACTGAACAGATAATAATAATAATAATAATAATAATAATAATAATAATAATAATAATAACCTTTATTTTAAGAGGATGACACCAATTACTTTTGAAAGTATTCTCCCTAGAGTCCCTCTTTACCTGGATCATTTCATCCGGATAATTTGAAGCGAATATTTTGGTATGAAGCAAGTTTTCTTTTATGTGGCAAGAGATTGAAGTCTTGTTGCGATTCTCTTGAGCGATTGCCAATTCTCTTTTCGCAGTGAAAGTTGTTATCCAATATTGAATTAAACATGATAGTTTATTGATGGAGATGGAAATAAAGCGATGTGTGGTCATAACCTATCAAGACTCGATGAACAATTCTTTTCATTCTAGTTTTTTTAATTTTATCATCAGTTGTGAATAAAAGTTGCGCACTGCTCCGCCTATTACCAACTCTTACCAGTCTTTCAAGTTCGAATGTAAAATTACCGCATGCTTCATATCGCACACAGACCAATGAATAATTGTTAAAACTCAAAATTTAGGAGACATCAGTTAGTCATGACAGACCTCGTTTAGAGTCTAGGCTTTATCGAATACCAAATTATTCATTTTGTACTCGTTCTATAGTTACTTTTCTTTCAAGCCTATAATTTTTTTTTTTACTTTAAATCTGTTATTATATTAATCGATGGGGAACTAGCTGATGGACAAACCAAACGAGTGCGTGAATCTGTTGTTTAAAAGATGCAGTATATCATGCAATTCTTCAATACGGTTTAGGAGTTTATCCAGGAAATTTTAACTTCTTTTAAATTCTCTTTGATTATTCCGAATAGCAACTGCAGCTGAACTTCTAAACAGTTACGAGTGGGCCGAGACCAGCTTTTTCTTCTCAATTAGTAGAGTTTAGCTAAAAATAATTATCGTTGGCAAAAACAAAGACATCGGCTATATTTCTGTTTGACAATACCGTAAAGGAACTCTTTCTTGTCACCCTTTATAAGAGATGAATTACGTGGTACATTAGGATAAATTGTCATTTAACGACCGATTATTAAGTGGAGATGTTCTTCCTTTATTGCATTCAATACTAAACTAAAGATCTGTGTGAAGTTCAGACTTGACAGATAATCAGCCTCAGCGAACTGAAAATAAAATGTTCAAGCTGGCTACTTTACTTGGTTAAAGCAAGAGATCGTCTGAGGAAACATTAATTTCGTGACAATCTCCGAATGCATCAAATAACTGAAATTCAAATTTTTGTCACAGATGTCAACTTTGAATTAAATTTGCAATGAACAAAGTTTTGGAGCCTATGTTTCTCCTTTTTGTATCCCCTGAGTAAAATCTTAAACAAAACCGTGACAGGATGTTAACCTACCAAACCATATGCTTTTTGCAATTTTACAATCTTGGTTAGAATATTCAAAATGAACGTCGTTTATAATATTTTAATGGTGCATTTCTCTAAATTCTCCTTTGATCACGACGGTTTGAATTACGAATTGTTAAAGCGCCACACGATGATTGAATTTCATTTACCTCAAGACGACGAGAGTAAATATTAACCAGCACGTTGAGCAATAAAGCGTCAAGATCAAGCACTTTCCCTAGGGAAGCAAACAAAGGTGGAAATTGTTTAACTTAACATAAAAATATGTCGAGAACTCTCCGCTGTAACTACTCTTTAAAGTTTAACCCGATGCCGTCACATTCTGTTAAAGAAATTAAACATGAGAGTAAAATGCATATAACTCTGTTTTCATGACAAAGTTAGAATTCGAATAGGATTAGATTTAATCGAACATGATCTAATGATAAAAATAAGTGAAAGAAGTTTTACACTACGTTTCGATGACACCATGTCATCATTTTCAAGTGAGAAGAGAATAAAATTTGACAACTTAATATATACCGCGCAAGGCGGTAAAACGTAAAATATGCATGTAAAAAGTGACAAATTTAAATAAAATTAAATAAATAGTTTTGCGCGTATGGAGTCTGATTGTGTGTTCAAGCATGGCCTTTTCTTTGTTATGAATAACATTTCATAAATCAGACAGTCCAGTTTCCCCTTACACTTTGCTGAAGTTCTTATTTCTTGCTTATCCAAGGACAGATCTTACGAACGTTCTCAAATAAAAATCGTGACTTAATGACTCAGCTTTGAAATTTAAAATAATATAAGTATCAATTTGATGAGGATCTAGCTCCATGGACAGCAAAGTGCTTTTCTGATGGTTTGCTTTACTGCTTGTCTTACTTCACCAATCTTCCAGCAGTAAAGAAAACGGGTTTAACGTCGAGTTAAAGTAAACTAAGACAGCTGTCACTTCCCTTAATACTACTAAGTGTGATGAATATGTTTTACTGTCAGCGATTACAATTGTTACTATGAAGGATGGTGCGTAACAAACTACTAACGCTAACTGCACCCACAGTGCACTGTTCACTGCCTTTTTGTACCGCGCCATGTTCAGTGCATTTGGTTGGCCCGGCTGTTGTTGGAGATGATCTTGTACTTGAGCCTGATGACGACTGAGAACCCGAAAAATTTTCGTATACGAGGCGACTGAAATAACAAGGCAAGATGGTGTAATTATACTATCATATAAAATGAGTATACGGTAATCTAATATGTAGCGTAAAGCAGCAACACTGGATACAATCCAAAAGGTAGCTACAGTGATGTATGTGCGCTTGAAAGTTACAATTTGTCTGTATCTTAACCCCAACAACAGGGCGAGAAGTCTGTCCACGCTTATGGCCGTCATCGTCAGCAATGACACTCCACATAATGCAATGTCTGTAAGGAAAGCGGCGACAAATACGTATCGACAAAGATTCCATTGCTTGTCAGCCACGGACATCCAATAAGTAGCACTGAGAGACTGGCAAACAAGACCAACCAACAGATCAGTTGTTGCCAAACAGCGATACAAGAGTTTGGACGGAGGATGCAGGGAAGATTCTATGTGAAGGGCAACGAGGATAAGAGAATTGCCAAGCTATGCTGTGATAGAGAGGAGAATGTAGATTGATAGAAAAGAAATTTTAAATTTTTGCGGAAGCCCACCGACCAGAGGGGGGGAACAGTACAGATCTTGAAATATCTTGGTCTGTGTTCCACCTCCAGTGAAATTTGTTGTCGACATTATTCTGTATTAGTTTCCTTTTTTCTTAGATTGAAGTTATCTGTGATTGCAACGAGAAATATTTCATCTAAACAGCTTCACAACGATGACGATCATTAAAACCTTACTTCCCACTTAATGATCATATAGAGACTTCCTCATCATTGTTTAATTTTTTGGAAAACTTCAGAGAAATCGTCACTTCAATTTGTCAAATATATAAAAACACCTGTAACACTAATATTGTGTTCTCTATGAGATAAACAATCCCTCCTTACTTAGCCGACGGGCAGGCACTCATTAGAAACGCTTCAGTATGAGCTTTTTGTACCTTGCTGGCCCCGGTTGTTCGAAGGGCGGATAGCGATATACCCTGGATAAATCTCTATCCGGTGGATAGCACAGTACGTTTCGGTAAGACTTATCCGCTGGATAGCGATTGATCCGTTGGATAACGTTATCCGCTCTTTGAACAACCGAGGCCTGGTGAATAAGTTTGAGGCCTCGAGCAACAGGACTGGTGAGCGAAGGAGCGACTTCCCGCAGTGCTGTTAACGAGAACCCAGCTCGCAAGCTGACCTAGCTCCATTGATAGAGTGTCAATCAAATGTCCATATCATTTGTGTAAAGTTAAGTTTTGGCTCATTATCAACCTCAGCGACATTAAAATATAGAGGGTCTAAGCTGGGGATGTCAAACCCATGTCAATCAATCAAAGAATTCGAATAAATATATAGATTAAAATTGATGTATGGCCACAGATGCAACCTTATTTTAAAATATTCGAATTCAACCGCGTGATTAGCAACATTTTGGGGCTCTTTTACTCCCGTTTCTTCTCCAAGACTAGAACAAAATAAGAGAAGAGCAAAACATTAGGCGAAAAAGCAGTTTACTGTCGTTTCTTTTACATTCTTTATTTGTTGTCCTCCTTTCACCAAAAAATTCTAAGTAAATGTTACGTTATCAAACAAGCTTTTATTTTTCCGGCAGGTGACTAAATTCTCTTTGTTCTAATTCCCTCGAGCGATTAGCAATTGTCCTCCGATGATGAAAACTTTATGACAATGCTGAAGGGAACATGATATTCTATCGATCGAGAAGGAAAATGAAGGAGGGGATAAGTTTATCATTTATAAAACTATGATGGCTCTTGGTTACGTCTTTGGCAACTCTTGCGCACCTTTCTCTTTCTCCAGACTTCCTGCGCGCTTCATATTTTAATGAACACATACTGACCTAGCCACGATACACTGGGCTTTGTTTTGTGTACGAGGTTTTATCAAGTGCTAAATAATTAATTTCATCTTTGTTACATACAAACTACTTTTCTTTCGACTCTACATTCATTTCAACTTTTTATCATATAAGGGGCAAAATTACTGAATTGTGTTTGGTCAAGACAGAGGGCATTTTTTTCTGAATTTTTGAAATTGCCCCGGGAAAAATTACTTGAAAATGATTGGCTGAAAGTCGCTTAGGAACGGCTGCCAAGGTAAAGAAATTTCTGTTTGTTTTGTAACAGTGGCGTCTCGTTTTGCGCTAGATCAGTAAGAAAACATTTCGCCCCTTATATTATAAACAAGTAATCACCTGGTTCCTCGTAAAATTAAGGATTAATATCACTTGTGTTTTCGGAAGTTGCAGAGAAATTGCCGTCGTCGCTGCGCGACTCGGGAAATTTCAGCAACTTCCGAAAACACAAGTGATATTAATCCTTAATTTTAGTCGGCCCCATGCGATTACCTATACTAATCTCTTCTTTTATTTACCAGCGCAGAAGTAGCGGAGAGACAAACCCAACGAGTGCGTATCAAACTTTTGGTTAGGATTTTGGCCCGACAATAAGTCAAGCTTTCGCTCCTTATAAGTCCTTATCTATTTTTCGAAGGAAAGGGTTTCTATTATTCGCAAGACAAAGGTTAGTAATCACCGGCGCGTAGCCAGCTCACCGAGCGCGAAATTCAAATTTCTTCGGAAGTGATTAATGTTACAAACACAGCCTTTGTTGGGGAGGGTGTGGTAATGATTGCTGCAGCCTAGACACATTTAAAGGGAGTGGGATGGGGAAGTTTGTGACAAGAAGAGCGAGGTCTGGACGATAAGTAAGCGAAAACTTACGCTTTAATAAAACTCATTTGTGAAAAAGAGTAAATTGATGTATTCATGACAAAGTTTGGTAGCATGCGCTTTAAAGTTACAATTTGTCTGTATCTTAGCCACAACATCAGGGAGAGAAGTCTGTCCACATAAATGGGTATTATCGTCATCAAAGATACTCCACATATTTCATGGGCTGTGATGTAGGCTGATTCAAATGCGTATCGACAGAGATTCCATTGTTCGTGGACCTTGAACATCCAAGAAGTTGCACGGAAAGTCTGGGCCACAAGACCAACCAACAGATCAGTTGTTGCCAGACAACGATACAAGAGTTTGGACGGTGGATGTAAGGAAGACTCTTTGTGAAGGGCAACGAGGATAAGAGAATAGTCAAGAAATACTGTGATGGAGAGGAGAATGTGGACTGCGAAGAAAGGAATTGATTCTTAATGAAGCCCTCCAACCAAATAAGGGAAGGATGGCAGTTGTTTACGATATATCGTATAGCATATCGTCAACTATCAAACTCTTTGCAAATGACACGAAAGTGTACAGAGAGATGGCTGACAGCATAAATGATACTCAAGCCCTTCAAACCGACATTGATCACTTAGCAAACTGGGCAACTTTATAACAGTTGAGATTTAACCCGGACAAGTGCGAAACAATGCGCATTACCCATAACCGCAACAGCTCGTTTCCTTCGTATATTATGGGAGTTGCAATCAAACCAGTAAAGCATGTGAAAGACCTAGGGGTTCTGAATTCCTATGACCTGTCGTGGGGTGCTCAAGTTGATGGTGCTGTGAGCAAGGCTAATAAAATCTTAGGCATTGTTTACAGAACGCCTGGATCTACAAACCAAGAAGTATTTTCTATTCTATATATTACTTTAGTCCACTCACTAGGACTGTTGCCTTGTCGTGGCTGAGTGGCTTGTGCGTCCCAGTGACTCCAGGAGCTATGCCGACGGGGATGTTTACACCCCTGGCAGGGCCTCCCAAGCCAGACAGGTCAAGGAGTAGGGTGCAGACTAAAGACAGTCCCACAGCCCTCCAGACCTGGGGATTAGGCTTATCTGTCCCTGTCTGAGAAAGTGTTCCAGGAGCCAAAAGTGGTGGTCAACCGATTTGGCTGAAACGTGGCACAACAGTTGAGTGCGATAAGATATTTCAAAAGCCACTTTGGCTCACTTCTCTGATTGTTCGTTCTGAAGTTTTAGGGGGGGTCCCATTAGTGGCCTATGGAGCACCAAAAATTCATCCTCCTAAGTGGCATTTTGAAAGTGCTATAAAACTCCATTGGTAAATTGTGTTGCCAAATGAATTTGACCATGGACTCTACTATGGTGGAGCTTTCACTTCATAAATGTAACTTTGTTTTCAAGCAATTAGACAGAGAGGGGCCTGGGGCTAAAGTTAAGTTAAATTTGAGGTCAAAATCACTACCCATAATTGCCATTTTTCAAAAAAACATAACATTCACCTGCCTTCTCGCATAACTTTCATACCAAATCCAGTATGTACTTTAGTGACCCATTTATCTAAATCAGTTGAGAAAAATTTGGCTTATTAAGGTTTGTTAAGTTTTTGGCACAAACTCTTCATGCCCTTCGAAGGCCAAGCATAATTCATGCTATAAACAGACCAAAGTCTTGACATAAAGCCTTTATTTTGTATTTGGTGAGTGAAAGTGAAACATTTTCGCAACATAATGAACAATCCTCAGCAAACTTTTACCACCCCGCTATGTAAGCTCTCATAGGTTAAGGCACGAGCGTACCTTTGCTTTGCCACTTTGCAAGACAAATAGACTTAAAAACAGTGTTTTATTGCTTCGGCCAGAATAGTCAACAACCAAAAATAATGTACAAGTTCCCCCTTACGACGAACTACGTATTTTTTAATAAGATGAATACATGTACATAGTAATTTTTATTTTATATCTGTGAATACGCTATTCAGTCCATGCTGCGAAGTATTTACCAATAAAGTATCTATCTATCTATATAAAACAAATGGTAAACACCACAGCATATACCACTGAGTTATCGATGCACTTGGGAGGTTTGCTAAGCACTCAAAAAGCTAGAGTCGCTCTCGGCTATCGCCTTGAGCGACTTTTACGCTTCTTTCGTGCTTAGCAACCTCCCGCGTGCATCCATAATTCAATAGTGTACGCTGTGGTGTTTACCATTTGTTATTTGTACTTGGCAAAAATAGAGGGAAAACTCGTTTTTAGCCAAAGTATGACAAATTTTGGTTTGACGGCGAATTCTAGATCTTAGTTCGAATCTGGACGCCAGTACCAGTCGCTTTTACCAAGTACTACAGGCTACGCACTTAGTCTCGATCGATCTGAAAGAGAACTCTGTTACAACTAATGATGGTAAATTTTATTTCAGATCCTTTGCCAAACCCAGTTGACATGTGCAGGTGAAAAATCATCTTCACATATTTATAAGTATCACGGATATTTTTCTAATAACCAAAAAAAATTGAAGATTGAAACTAGACCAGCTCGTTTGGATATATGGCGCCAACATTAAGCGCTTTCCACCGATTAGCGAGAAATAAAAAATTTGACATGTTTTAATCGTAACAAACAAATACCTCGAAATTTCTTAAAAGAAGAATAAATATGACAGTAAAATACATGTATATATTTCTTCGATTATGCTTAGATATAATTATGATAAAGTTTGAATTAGTAGCACGAAATACATTTTTAAGAAATATAGCTCGTGTTTCCATTGCTTTTCTTTCCGCAGATTACCAACGAACTTCGAGCAAAAATTTCTTTGAGCTGTCTCGTCCCATCTTATAACAAAGATAAGTATTCTCTGACAATAAACGCGACTTTATGGTCACCTTTGAAAGTCTTCAATACAAGCATGAGGGATCTAACTCCAGGCACAGCAAAGTGCTTGTCTGAATGTCTGCTTCACTGCTTGTCTTACTTCACTAATTTTCCAGCAGTAAAGAGATGGATTTACTGTCGAATTAAAGCAAATTAAGACACTTGCTACTTCCCTTATGACTACTAAGTTTGACGGAAACGTTTCAGTGCTCAGGTTAGTGATTACAGCTGCCACTATGAAATATGGGGAATAGCAAACTACCAATGCTAACTCCACCCACAGTGCACTGTACACTGCCTTTTTGTATCGCGCCATGTTCAGTGCATTTGGTTGGCTCGGCTGTTGTTGGACATGATCTTGTACCTGAGCCTGATGATAACTGAGACCCCGAAAAATTTTTATATACGAGGCGACTGAAATAACAAAACAAGATGGTATAATTGTAGGTACAGACCAAATAAGTATACGGAAATCTAATGTATAGCATAAAGCAGCAACAATAGATACAATCCAAAAGGTAGCTACAATAATGTATGTGCGCTTCAAAGTTACAATTTGTTTGTATCTCAGCCCCAACAACAGGGCGAGAAGTCTGTCCACGCTTATGGCCGTTATCGTCATCAAAGACGCTCCACAGAATACATAGGCTGTGGTGTTGGAGGACTCAAATGCGTATCGACAAAGATTCCAGTGTTCGTGGACCATGGACATCCAAAACGTTGCACGGCAAGGCTGGGAGACAAGACCAACCAACAGATCAGTTGTAGCCAGACAACGATACAAGAGTTTGGATGGTGGATGAAGGGAAGATTCTTTGTGAAGAGCAACAAGGATGAGAGAATTTCCGAGAAATGCTGTGATGGAGAGGAGAATGTGAAGTACTGCGAAAGAAACTGATTCTTGTTGAAGTCCACCCGCTATAGGAGGGGAGCATAGCAGTTCTTCAAATGCTTTCGCCTGTGTGCCACCTTTCGTGAAATTTGCTGTGGACATTGTTCTATCTTCGCTTCCTTTTCCTAGCAGGTTTTTTGTGATTGTAACGAGAAATGAGGCTCGGACAGGACAAGCCTACCAAAGATCAATGAAACCCTATTTTCTAGAGAATTTCCACAATCAGAATCCTTCACCTGCGTTTAAGTATTTAAAATTCGTCAGAAAACTCTCTGTTGTATCAAAAAATTACCAGAGCCTGCGCGGTACGTCAGTTAAGAAAGAACGCTATAATGCAAATGTGGAGACATCTGTCATGAAACTTTCACTGACTGGATGCTAGTCATATCATATCATTTTTGTGGAGTTGCCAGACAACAATACAAGAGTTTCGTCGGCGGGTGAAGAGAAGATTTCTTGCGAAGAGGGAACAAGTTTCCCTTAAAAAAACGATAAAAATGAAAAAAAAAAAAAAAAATCAACGAAACCGTGAGTGTATCAACTGAGTAATTTTAAGCCTTAAATCGTGCGACCAAAACGTTCTTTTTTTCTTTGTCTGTTTGAAAGATTACGAACACATCACACACCGGAAGATCTTTTCAGTAACTTGCCCTATTTCAAGTTAATCAAAAAGGAACAAAAAAACAGGAAGTTCTATTTTGAAACAAAGGTGTTTAATATAGGTCATAAGCGGCTGTCTCTCTTATTTCCACCAGGTCAATTTCGCGTCAAGAATAACTTTTACCTGAGACACTGTCAACTGAAAAACTTTACTTAGGAAAGAACTAAATTAGATTTGGTTTGACTCGAAATAACTTTCTGACTACATTTGGGGCCATAATTATTTCCTCAGTCCATAGAGACCGTCGCAACGCCCCCAAAATTGAAAAAAAGACATATTTTGCAACATTGTAGATTGTCATTGAACCTTTTTTCTAGGAAAATTTCACTTCTCGAAAGCGAGAGACATTATCTATGCGAGAAATTAATCTATCGTATTTCGTGTCTTAATAAACAGTTGATCCGTCTTTCCTAAAGTTTGTTTGACGTTGTATGTAGCAAAAGAAAATATTTGTCTTGACCTGCCAAGCCAAAATCTCGTAAACTTCACTTTGTTAAAAACATTTACACAGAAACTTCCTTAATAACGTTCACTCAAGTATTAAGTAAAGCTCATTCTTTCGCAAGAGTTTCCTACTTTGTATTCCTGCAACTTATATTTAAAAAAATCAAGTGAAGCGGGGATGTTTATTAACTAAAATTGTTGTGCGTCACTACTAAGTGTTAGAACATAGCTAGCAGAGTCGCGCAATCAAATTCATTATACGTGAGCGTGCTCAAAATCCCGATAGTGCTCGCTGATAGCGTCAGCAAATCCGACCTCGCCAGAAATTTTTTTTTCGTGCAAACGGCCATTGTTAGCGCGGGGAAAAATAATATATTTCGCGACAATAATGGATACAAACAGAAACTCGGCCTACTAGTCCGAAAAGAAAGACGATGTTTCGACCTTTTCCCTTGGGCTAGAGTTCTTAAATGTGGCAGAAAGAGAGAAAAACCAAGGAAAAGGAGACTCGGCATCAGCGCCGTCACGATTCGCTTCAATTGATATTGTTGTCCGTTTTTCACGTCGGATTTAATGCACAATTCCACCGGCTATGTTCTAAAGCTATCGCCTCGGGCAACTTTTACGCTTCTTGAGTGCTCTCCAAACTTCCCGCGTGCTCCATAACTCGATAGTGCACGCTAAAGCATGAACCAATTCTAAATTTGTTCAATCTCGAAATGAATTTGCACAAGGAGATAAGATTATTAAATTTTGCTTTCATTATCATTTTACAAAATAATGGAAAAGCCATCCATATTGAGGAGACCTAACGTCGGTAAAAGCTGTGAGGGAGTGGCGAATGTTGACAGTAGACAAATAAATTGGCTACTGTTTTACCTAAAAATCTTCCTCAGTAGAGTTCCCTTTTCTTAAAGACTCCTTATATGAACTGCTTACCCTGTCGGCATGAACAACACGAAACAGATAATCAACAACCATAGCAAACGCATCCTAACAGCATCTATACAGTCTGATGACACCGCCGCCACCGCCACTACCATTGATAACAACAAGACATGCAACTGCCGACAAAAGAACACATGCCCGCTCGACGGAAACTGCCTGCAACCATCGGTAATCTACCAAGCCTCCGTTACACGCAAAGACAACAACACGACAGAAACGTACATCGGACTCACAGAAGATGACTTCAAAACAAGATACAGAAACCACACCGCATCATTCCGCCACGCTAAACACAGAAACTCTACCGAACTCAGCAAGCACATCTGGACCCTCAAAGACAACAACATCGATCACTTTATTTCCTGGCGCATTCTCTCATCGCACTCACCGTATAACAGCTCAACTAAAAGATGTAACCTCTGCCTCAAAGAAAAATTCCTAATCATCTGCCGGCCCGAACTATCAACACTAAACAAACGTAATGAACTTGTGTCTTCATGCCGCCACAGAAGCAAAGCCCTCCTACGCAACAACTAAACTGTCAATTTCGCGCTGCATAAATTAGACTAGTTAGATCATGCAAATTATATTGTATATAAGCAATGGTAAAGTTTATTCTCATTAAATCCCCTGATGAGTGGGCGACCACGAAACAGGCTTGTAGGGATGAACTTGTAGTTTACTTGTCTTTTTCCTCCCACAATATATACTTCGCTCTACTTCTATGTATTGAGCACTGTTCTACGAGAATCAAGTCACACTTTATATATATATATATATATATATATATATATATATATATATATGTCTATATGTAATGAAAACTTTATAGGAAAATTGTAATGATGAACTCCCAGCAACATTTACTACTCCAACAATATACAGTTGTAAATCGTGTCGTAAAAGTGTCAAAAAATGCTCTTAGCGGTTTTAACTGGGGTATCGTTTCTTATTTTGAACCAAAAGAGGGTAACGATTCTTTTAAAAACTAGCAATTCCGTACTACTCTTCCCTTTCTGTCAACAATGCGCAAAAAGAAGTAAATAACTGAAGACGAAGACCCCCAGAAGGCTGGCGTTTCTTTTGGCCTTTTTTCAGTGACACCAAAAGCTACTCAGTGTTTATTTTAGCCGGAAAATGTATTTGGCCGTGGTTTTGTTATGGCATCGCTCGATATAAACACTTTATATATATAACAACTTTATTTAAATAATAACATATAACATATTATTATTAAAAAAGGGTTATAGAAGGGAGGAACTTAATCTTCATTGTAAACTATACCCCAGATATAAAAATTTAATACTATGCAATATACATATACATACTGAAACATTTTACATACAGGCATATATCTATATAAATATAAAATCTAAATAAAGAAGACATATCTAAGACAACTATTTTGTTTAAGATTATAACAAAATAACTTTACACGGCCATATTGACCAGCTTAAGATATTTATAGGTAGTTAAAAACTCGCTATATTAGCGATCAATGAGACCAAGCCTGATAGTTCCATCGGTGATTCAGAAATATATCTACCGGGATTTAACGTCTTCAGAAGGGACCGTACCGTCAACGGGAGATGCGGTGGCGGTGTATGTTTTTATTTACGAAACAACGTAAATTACCATGTCTTGGAGGAGCTCGGTGCTGACCAACTTGAATGTCTTGTTATCGAAATCACCAGACCGCATTCCAGACCTTTTTCAATAGGTACATGGTACAGACCGCCAAGTTCCCAACAAGAAATTATTACGAACGATCCTTCGCAGTAAAGCACTATTTGAGCAATAGTGGAAATCAGACCTGAAAAAAAAAAAAAAAAAAAATTTCAGGCCTGTACGGGATTCGAACCACTGACCTCTGCGATACTAGTGCAGCGCTCTACCAATTGAGCTAACAAGCCAATTGGGAGCAGGCTATCAAATTAATTCGATATAAACCCGTAGATGATAAATCGAACAACAACAAACATATGAAACATATGAGTGAACTGCGGTTATGAGACGTATATAAGAACGATCCTTCGCAGTAAAGCACTATTTGAGCAATAGTGGAAATCAGACCTGAAAAAAGTTGGCTTGTTAGCTCAATTGGTAGAGCGCTGCACTAGTATCGCAGAGGTCAGTGGTTCGAATCCCGTACAGGCCTGAAATTTTTTTCAGGTCTGATTTCCACTATTGCTCAAATAGTGCTTTACTGCGAAGGATCGTTCTTATATACGTCTCATAACCGCAGTTCACTCATATGTTTCATAAGAAATTATTAATCAATTTGAAAACCTTTTAGATATAACTGTTTCAGAACGCAGCGATTTCTACCTACTCGGTGGCCTGAATTGTGACATGTTGCACGAGCGGTCAAACAACCACACGTCGCCGCATTTAATAAACATATTTGATGTTCACGGATTGAGTCAAATGATTTCTGAACCAACTAGGATTACATCGATATGACGAACATTGATTTATCTTTCTATAGGTAATAATCCCAAAAAATATTTAATTCTGTGTCGTTCATCGTTGCATTAGCGATCATTCACTTGTGTTTATGACGATAAAGATACGCTATGAACGTGCTGATTCGCAATGCTCTATTGAAACTCGCAGTTTTAAGAATCTTAATATCGACCAATTTCTACATGACCTTGTACGAAAACCATGGGATTTAATTGGCTTAGGGTCAGATGTGGGACGCATGGAAGACCTTAAGGACGCTCCCAATGGATTTCACAAGTGCTGATGCGTAGAATTCACAAACGAAATTATTTTAAAAAAGAAAGCTGCCGGCAAAAATAATATTGCTAGGTGGGAACAGTACAAGCAGGCGCAAAATAGTCCATCAATCGAGATCGGAGATGAAAGGTAGTCAGAAAAAGGCTATTAACACTTGATTGACAATTTATTTTATTCTATCTCATACTCCTGGGGAACCCATAGTTACCTCGGCTAGGCGTTGAGCTTGTACAACACTTCCTTTCTGCTCCCCAAACTTCTCGCGTACTTCCTATCTTTATAACCGCACGCCGAGGCAGGAACCTATCATAGAATCTATATTGTCAAAAATGAAGACAAATCAGCTCGACTAGACACTATCGGCTTCGCTTATAGTCTGGAGTGTCATCAAAAACTAAATTATTCATATCGTTTTCATAGCATGCCACTTTATTTTTTTTTATTTTTACTCCATTGCTTTTCTTACAGACACCGGGATGACTGACAGACAAAGGTGTATAAATCCCTTCACGATTCTTGAATTAGGGTTCTCTCCCGGAAATTGACTTTGTAATTGCTCAGAACAAAAGACTGCAGCTTTGGAACTAAACAATAGCATATTGGTAGCAGTCAGGTATTGATTCCAGTAGATAAAATTTAATCTGACTTCAATGAAATTTTTTTTCCTTGGCAAACAAAGACGACATCGGCCATACTATTGTTTGACAATAGAGTAAGAAAACTCCCTTTTATCACTTTATTGAAATGAATTTAAAAAAGGAGTATATTTAGATCTGCTTTCATTTTCTAGGGTTGTGAATAATGCGGAAATACTCTCTGTATTGTTGTCAATTCTAAACTCAAAAAAGACTTCTTATAACGAATTAAAAGAGAGCAAATGAAAGTTAGGGACAGTAAATCGCTTGGAAATGATAAAAATAGAATCAAAACAACTTGGAGTTAGTTCACAGTTGCACCAGCAACAAACGTGAAAAATAAACATGGAGAATAAACATGAGAGTATAATGCATGTATATATTTCCTTCGATGATGACTTGTTCTATTCATGATGAATTGTGGTGGCACAAAATACTCCTTTAAAAAGATATAGATGGTGTTTCCGTTTCCTTCCCTTCAATTGTCTTCGTGCAAAAAAAAAAAACAGACCATGCTCAATTTTATTGAGCTTTCTATGTCTTCCCATCCGTTCACATATCTGGCTAGAGTTCTAAAATAATCATCGAGACTTTATAATTCTGCTTAGAAGGTATTAATTAGGGCAATGTTTGGGGAGGCACTAACTCGATGGAAAGCTAAATACTTCTCTGATAGTTTGCTTCACTGCTTGTCTCACTTCATTTATTTTCCAGCAGTAAAGGAAAGGATTTAACGTTGAGTTAAACAAAACTAAGAGAGATGCTAAACCTCTTATGATGAGTAAGTGTGTTGAATATGCAGTAAATGGTTTGAACCCGGGGGTAACATGTGAAGGTGTAGTCTGATCGTCCGGGTGAGTGTAGTCCTGAGAAGGACTGTTGTCGGTGGCAGTGACTGACGTTTCGACAACCTGTGCGGAAGTCATCATCAGAGTCAAGTGAGTGATTGTTGTCAGTAGAATGTTCTTATTCCAGTTCGTGTGAAATGATCGGTTGGTTTTGCCGTGATGTCTTACAGCCAATAACATCACGGCATAAAGGGAGGATTCTCTGTGAAGGGCAAGAAGGATAAGAAAATTGCCAAGAAATGCTGTGATGGAGAGGAGAATGTTAACTGCTGCGAAAGAAACTGATTCTTGCTTAGCACTCAACAATAAAAGAGAGCATCGCAGTTCTCCAAATGTTTTGGTCAGTGTTCCACCTCTTGTAAAATTTGTTTGGGACATTGTTCTATGTTCGTTTCGTTTTTTCTGGCAAGTTATCTATGATTGCAACGACAAATGAGGTCCAAACAGCACACGCCTACCAACGTTCACTGAAACGCTACTTCCTAAACAATGTCCACAATTAAAAATCCTCACCAGCGTTTAAGCATTTAAAATGCGCCAGAAAATTCTCTGTTGTGTTAAAAAATAGCAGGAACATGCGAGGTACCTCAGTTGTGAAAAAATACTAAAATATGGAGACATCTGTTATCAACCTCCACTGAAAGGATGCCAATCAAATGTTCATATTATTTTTTCGGAATTGAAACTTTAATCATTATCAGCCTCAGCAAGTTTGACAGATAATTTAAACTAGCGATTTTTTGCGGTCTTAGAATAAATTCAGTTTCACGAACGGATCAAACTGTTTTAATTCAGATTTTGGTCGCAGCTGCGAATTTGTTTCAAATATTTGAATTTACCCGTGTAGTTAATTGCGCTTTGCAGCTTTTCAGTCATCTTTACGTATCCGACCAGTACCTTAGACGAAATTGCCACAAAAGAAAAGTATTACGCTAGCAAATCATTTTCTACAATTATTTTGTCATTCTTTGTTTATTCTCCTCGTTTTGCCAGCGAACTCATAGTGAATATCCCTGATAATGACTAGCCTAAGGTAGCTAGACCCTAGATCAAATTTGTCTTCTCAGTTCCAATGTCTTGAACACAAAATATAAGACCAAGAAAATACTTTCGTATCAGGTGAACTTCCATGCAAAAGGAAATTTACTGAACTTTTCTTCCTGTGATTGCCTTCAGCGATCAATAATTCTCGCTGGGTAATGCTGACAGTTATTTCCCAATATGGAGGTAAACATGACAATTAATTGATAGAGATGAAAAATAAAGGGATGCGTTTTCCAATGGTATCACTGACTCGATGAACAATTTATTTCCTACTAGTTTATCATTTTTTTTGTCTTTCGAGCTCGACTGTAAAATTGACATCGGTTGGCATTTAAAATGTCTCAGGAAACTGTCTACCGTGTTAAAAAAGTTACTTTTTTCATTCCCTAAATGGTATGAATTAGCAATAAATGGCAAGCCAGATATAGAGACATCTATCGTATCACTTTTAGAAGAGCAACAAACCATCTCTCTTAATTTGATAGGGTGCTTTTGAAATGTCCATATCATCTGCATGAAATTTAAACTTGACTGATCATTATCAACCTCGGTAAACCAGAAATAAAGAAAAATAAAAGCTGACGATTTCACTTGGTCTAAGAAAAAAACTGGAAACTCGAAAGCATCAAACTATTGAAATTGAAATTGCAATCAGAGATGCCAGCTTATATTTAAAATACTTCCTTTCAATTTCTAGTGAACACAGTTTTGCACATTTTCAATGTAATGGAAAATATTGCAGTACATGTACATCAAGGGAATAAAGTGCTGAACGAAAAACTGCACTTACAAAAGTTTTTTTTTGTTTTGAAATCTAGGTACGATATCAATAAAGCAAATCGAGCAAAGGCCAAATTTTGTGAGCACTTTTAAATTTAGAATACGGGCATGTGAGTAGACGGAAAAATTTTGCGAGCGCGAGCAAGCGAGCGCCCGTGTAATTCTTTCAAGCAATTCGATTGATTATACTTCGAGACGTGAAAGAGCTGCACGCCATTCTGATTGGCTGTATAGACTTTTTTCACATGTGAAAATAAAGCGTGTAGATTTCTACAAATGAGCTTTATGGAATAAAATTCTCGTGTTACGTGCAATAAAGTATGGTACATAACAAAGTACCAATGCTAACTATGCCCACAGTGCACTGAACACTACCCTTTTGTATCGCGCCATGTTTAGTGTATTTGATTGGCTCGGCTGTTGTTGGTGATGACTGAGACCCCTAGAAATTTTTATATACGAGGCGACTGAAATAACAAGGCAAGATGGTATAACTATATGGCCATACCAACTGGCTTTATGGTAATCTAATGTGTAGCATAAAAGAATGACATTAGATATAATCCAAAAGGTAGCTACGATGATGTATGTGCGCTTCAAAGTTACGATTTGTCTCTATCTCAGCCACAACAACAGGGCAAGAAGTCTGTCCACGCTTATTGCTGTCATCGTCATCAAAGACACACCACATAACGCATAGGCTGTGATGGTGGCTGCGTCACTCTGCGAATCGACAAAGACTCAGAAAATTGTCTGTTATGGCAAAATGCTTATTTTTGTCGCTTTAAGTTGTCAGGTACACCCCGTATGAAATTGGAATAAGAGGAAAATATATTAAAACACCTGGAACATTATCATTGTTTTCTCTGTGCGACAAACAATTCCTCTTTACTTCGCCCACGGGAAGTCATTCATTATCAACAGTTCAGTACGAGTTACTTTGCTCGTGAATAAGTTTAACCCTTGAGCAACACGACTCGTGGGCAAAGGAGTGACGTGCCGCTATGCTAATAACGAGGACTAGCTCGTAAGCTGACCTTCTTTATTGACAGGGTGTCAATCAAATGTCCATATCATTTGCGTAAAGTTGAGGCTTGAATCGTTATCAGCATCAGCAAGATAGAAATAAAGAAACTGAAACAACCAGTTATGGTCAATTTCATTTCACGCGAATTATTAAAGTTTGTTAACATACACAGGCAACGGAACCATCTTTACATATTCATAAGCATTACGGAAATTTTTCTGGGACGACAAAACAAATTCGAGACTAAACATCGACAAATGCAACTCGTTTGGCAATATGGCGTCGATAACAAGCCTCTTTCTTTGAGTTAAGAAAAGACGTTGAATTTAAAAAACTCTTTTAAACTTTTCTTTGAAGTTTTATCCAACAGTTTTCTATTGTTAAAAAATTAGATTAAACACGAAAGTAAAATGCACCCATATCTTTTTTCGATTATACCTTGCCGTATTCATGAACATTGGTAGCTAGCTAGCACGAAAACTACTCTTGAAGAGATATGGTTGGTGTTTCAATGCATTTCTTTCAGCTGTTTCTGTAAAAAAAAGCTATTTAGTGCACACAACTAGCCATTTTGTTTTAATGAATACTCGATTAAAAGTGGGAGCCCCACAGGGCCTTTCGTTACAGAAATCAATAGTATTGTTCAATGATTGACATTAATCAACATAAAAAACATAAATTAGCGGTAAAAATATTCACAACACAAAAGAACATAGATCAACGGATACACTATCCCCAACAGACTGCGTACAGACCTCGAACAAAAATATTATTTGAGCTTTTGATTTCTTCCTATCTAATAACATATTTGACGGGCGTTTTCATACAATAATTGCGTAATCACTTTCAGCTTTAAAAGTACTATATATAACTCGAGGAGGACCTAACTCCATGGACAGCAAAGTGCTTGTCTGATTGTTTCCTTCACTGCTCGTCTTACTTCAGTTGTCTTCCAGCAGTAAAGGAGCGGGGCCTTGGGATTTTCGGTTTTGCGGTTTTTGGGCCTAAAAGGTTCGGTTTTTCGGTTTTTCGGTTTTGATATTCAGAGTGGTTTGCGGATTTTACGTGTTTTTGCATTCGGTTTTCGGTTTTCACGAAAACTCTGATGCAGTTTTCGGTTTTTGCTTTTTGACCCCTTTAAAGAGGAAAATGTAGCGGTTTTGTCAGGTTTGCATGCGGTTTTCGGTTTTGCTGCCCTTTTTCGTCGGTTTTTTGGTTTTGGAGGTTTTTTTCTCCGGTTTTGCGGTTTCCCAGAGGCCCCAGTGCCCCCCTCGTAAAGGAAAGACGTTAAACGTCGAGTTAAAGTAAAGTAAGACACCTGCTACTTCCCTTAAGACTACAAAGTGTGATGAATACGTTTTACTACAAGCGACTACAATTGTCTCTATAAAGTATGGTGCCTAACAAACTACTAATGCTAAATGTACCCACAGTGCACTGTACACTGCCTTTTTGTATCGCGCCGTGTTAAATGCATTTGGTTGGCTCGGCTTTTGTTGGAAATGATCTTGTACTTGGGCCTGATTACGACTGAGACCCCGAAAATTTTTTATATAGGAGGTGACTGAAATAATAAGGCAAGATGGTATTAATATAGAAAAATACAGAATGGTTATACGGTAATCCAACGTGTAGCATAAAGCAGCGACACTAGATAAAATCCAAACGCCAGCTGCAATGATGTATGTGCGTTCCAAAGTTACAATTTGTCTGTATATCAGCCCCAACAGTAGGGCGAGAAGTCTATCCACGCTTATAGCCGTCATCGTCGTCAAAGACACTCCACATAATGTATAGCCCGTGAGGAAGGAGGCTTCAAATGCATATCGACAAAGATCCCATTGTTCGTGAGTCACAGGAAGCCAAAAACTAGCAAAGACAACTAGGCTGGGTAACAAGACCAACCAACAGATCAGTTGTTGCAAGATAACGATACAAGAGTTTGGACGGCGGATGAAGGGAATATTTTTTGTGAAGGGCAACAAGAATAAGAGAATTGCCAAGAAATGCTGTTATGGAGAGGAGAATGTTGACTGTCAAGAAAGAATTTAAAAAAATTCTTGCTGAAGCCCACCAACCAGAGAGGGGGAACAATACAGTTCTTGAAATGTCTTGGTCTGTGTTCCACCCCAGTAAAATTTGTCGTCGACATTATTCTGTATTCCTCTCTTTTGTTCCTTTTTTGAGAAATATTCGATAAACAGCTACACAACGACGACGATCACTAAAAAAAGAGCTCCCTACGTACTGAGTCATATAACTTCCCCATCATTGCTTATTCGTTTGAAAAATGTCAGAGAAATTGTCGCTTTAACTTGTCAGGTACACCCCGTATAAAATTGGAAAAGGAAGCAAATACATAAAAACACCTGTAACATAATTACTGTTTTCTCTGTGCGACCTAAAGTCCCTATTAAGTTAGCCTTCGGGCCAATTATCGACGCTTCAGTACGAGTTACTTCGCTCGTGAATGATAAGTTTGAGGCCTTGAGCAACACGACTCGTGGACAAAAGAGCGACGCAAAACTAATAACAAGGACCTGCTCGCAAGCTAACCTAGTTTCATTGATGGGGTGTCAATCAAATGTCCATATCATTTGTGTAAAGTTGAGGCTTGAATCATTATCAGCTTAAGCAAGCTAAAAATAAAGAAGATTCAAGTTAAGGATTTCCAACCCATATCAATCAGTCAAGGAAATTCAAATGCCTATAACGAATTGAAATTGATGTATAGCCACACATGCAAACTTACTTTAAAGTGCTACTGAAACGAAAGTTTCGTATCTGAAATATTTGCTCTAAGATGTAGTTTTGCATATGCTGATCATCATGAGATAATTTGCTTTGGCCAAAAAGAAGCGAAAGATATCTTTTTTAACCGTTCAAGTCAAAAATTTTACACAAAACCATGTCCGGGTCCTGGTACCGAGCCAAATGAATTGATGACGTCACTGGTTGTGTTAACTCCGATAGCGTGGTTTATTTCACTCACTGTTTGTTTGTATTCGTGGGCGAAGGAGATGGCAGATATTGAAGTTTTGTCAAGTGAATCTTCTTCTGAACGAAGCGAAGTTGTCTCCAGTAGCGAAGAGGAAGACGGTGGCGTAAAATGGGGTTGACAGGTCTACACGACTCCCAACCGTGTGTTTAGAGTAGCGTATTCAAAGTTTAGCCCTCACGAGTATGTCTTTGAGCGACCGTACTCTTTTGTAAGATACGAGCGGCGGATTTTTGTATAGTTCGCTCAGTAGTGGTTGTGTTTCTATTAAATGCCAGTTTTTCATGAGAATTTGCTTTATGTGTGGCACTGAGTACGCACATCAGGGATTGCGTCTTTGTCGAATCGTTCGCCTTTGTAGATGTACAGCTATTCTTTTGACTGTCTCGATCGTTAAGTTGTCTTGATTGCTTTCAGCTTGCGCCACGCGCGCTGATTCGATCGTACTACAGTTCTTAGTGTTCAGTGTTCCAGCCGTTTTGGCTCGTTTTCTTTTCTTATTTCGGTTTTAAAACGACCGATTTCACGTTCATAGAAGCACATGATCGTGTTTACTGTTTCTTGCTCCGCGTTGTTAAGGATTTGCTTTATTTCATTTTTGAAATCATCGTCTGCTCTTATTTTGGCCCTCGCCCTATAATTTAGGGATTCTGGGCATGTTCTGCTAGGCATTTGGTACAGAGGGATTTGTTCGTTATCCTCAGACTTGCCGAGTAGATCATCTTCAGTGGCGGTGTCGTATGAGGCTTCCATGTTTTCTTCATTCTCTGAATGGCATTGCTTTGGCCCGGGGCGTTTAGTAGCCCATCTACCGTTATAATATCTTTGGAAATTTTCTGTAGATGGTCAGGCAAGATCGCGGTTTCGATCCTAATCTTGTGGATCTCGTCAGTTGCCGATTAACTAAAAAGACTCGTAGAGATTCGTTCTCGGTATCAGTCGGGAATTTTGCTCCCTATCAAGGCGAACCTCTCGCAGATAGCCAAGATGCCGATGTGGCCGCCGATGAATTAGACGAGGATGACATTTTGCCCGAAGTCCTCTTTTTCGGCCTCCCAACATGCAAGCCACACTCCATGCTTTTACCCTTCTTTCACAGAAGTACACAACCAACGCCCGGAGTGTGTTGCGGCAGTTACAGTCACGTCGAAGAAACATTTCTTAGTCAATGCTTGCGGATTTAGTTAACTTCATTAATACTGACATAGGCTGCGACGCTTATTTACTACGACATTTAACTGGCGGCCTGAGTGTTTTGTTTTCTAATCAATTTTACCAGATTTTTGTTTTCGGATCGGAAACAAAGTAAATTCCGGAACCGACGACTTTTTTCCGCTGTGTTCGGAATCTTTGACAGCTGACGCTTGGTGCTGTAATTTTTGAGCATCCGGTTACCAGTTATTGGGAATAAACTGGGCGTATTACAACCTATAATTTCCTTTGCTGTTTAACGCAGAGTCCACAATACATGGCGGCTTTTTCTCACTGATATTTTATGTCGCATTTATAGTTTACACACTGTTCCAGTTTTTTTAAACGATATTCATGCAGTACACATAAGATTCTTTGTCACTGGCCTTCATATGACCTATATTGGTGCCGGAATCCTCTAGATAGTTGCGAGAGATTACAGACATTATAGGTACGATGTGATTAACGCACTGGTGTTGAAAATCTCTTTGCGCTACCTCCTCCGCAACGATGATTAAAATCGTGAATAAACAGAGACCGGGGGTAATAATAATTGTTTTCAAATCAAGATAGATGTTGAACAAGCTGACAAAGCTTTTAAACAGACAAAGACCAACTTTCGTTTAATGACACGTTACGAACAAGTTTAAACTCCCTTGAACTTTAACGGGGTTCGTACTGTCTTGCAAGTCTGTTAATTTCAGGGCAAGTCCCCCAATGAATTTAACCAATCCTTAGAAAGTCCTTGAATTTTTATATTCTAAAAGCTTCTTGAGAGGGGTGGGACGTTCACTTTTTCCGAAAAACCAACTTTAAATACTGAGTCAAGCGCTGTGCGCTAGAGTGGTTTGAAAATTAACATAGAGCGCGGTAGATCCAGTAATGCGTTATTGACCAAGCAGGAAAACTCAAACCTGAGCCAAGCGATAAGAGCCAAGCGAGAGCTTGCCTGCAGGTTACACAAAGACAAAATGGCTGCAACGCTGGCCACCGCAGAAAACGAAAAATAAGCAAGGGTTAATAGCCAATCAGCTCACAGAATTCACTACATCTTGCACCGCTTGCGAAGCCAGCCATATAAAAAGGAAAGATAATACATCGACGTAATATAACTCTTAAAGCAAGAATCTCTCCCAACATATTCATCTAAGGTAGTAAAAGTTTAAAATGTTATGAAAGCTGAAAAAGAAAGGGTTCCGGAGTCGCGCTTATTCAGAGTTATAAGTTTGAATGGCCAAGGGGTGGGCATTTATTCAAGGAAATACGATATATCGATCGCTTGAGGCTCTGCGCGTTACTTCGTGTTGTTTCATACTTTATATTATCTCATATTACCCAGTTTGTCAGGAAATCAATCGTCGTCGTGTGTTTACGCCCTACAAAAACGTCGCATCAGAGATTTCACGATCTAGCTTCGCAAAGAAATGTACCAGCAGTGTTTTGCCTTGTGTTATTTATTGAGTTTTTTTGGCAGCATTTTTTGTTTTGATGTTCTCTTCCCGTCGCGGTTTGCAGGGCGACTTTTAACAGTAAATAAAGCTGTTTTTCAAATTTTTGTCTCAAACGACTATTTATTCCTGTCGCTCTGCTGTAGATATAGGTGAAGAGCTCAAATAACAGAAAAGTTTGCGTCACAACAATTTCTTCCCATTATATATGCCAGAAAACCTCAGGCATTACTCTGAATGCCAGAACTTCAGCCTGGGTGAACCAGAAAGGATAGACAATACTTCCCTATATTAACCATCAATGAAAAGCTAAGTAAGTCAAATATCTCAGAGGCGCTCAGGCATTAAACTGAATGCCAGGACTTCAGCCTGGGTGAACCAGTAAGGCCGATAGACAACACTTCCCTAGATTAACCTGTGAATGTCAAAGAAAATAAGAATGTTAGGTATCCCAGAAGCACTAAGGGATTACTGTGAATAGCAGAACTTCCGTTCAGCCTGGGTGAACCAGAAAGGATAGACAACACTTCCCTATATTGACCATGAATGAAAAGCTATGTGAAACTTTGTTATATATCCCAGAAGTGCTCAGGCATTACAGTCAATGGCAGGACTTCAGCCTGGGTGAGCCAGAAAGGATAGACAACACTTCCCTATATTGACCATGAATGAAAAGCTATGTAAGTTATATATCCCAGAAGCGCTCAGGCATTACACTGAATGCCAGGACTTCAGCGTGGGTGGACCAGAAAGGATACACAACACTTCCCTATATTGACCATGAATGAAAAGCTATGTATGTTGTATATCCCAGAAGCACTCAGGCATTACACTGAATGCCAGGACTTCAGCCTGGGTGGACCAGAAAGGAGAGACAACACTTCCCTATATTGACCTGTGAATGTCAAAGAAAATAAGAATGTTAGGTATCCCAGAAGCACTAGGGGATTACTGTGAATAGCAGAACTTCCATTCAGCCTGGGTGAACCAGAAAAGATAAACAACACTTCCCCGTATTGACCATGAATGAAAAAACTTAAATTATGTTGTATATCCCAGAAGCGCTCAGGCATTACACTAAATGCCAGGACTTCAGCCTGGGTGAACCAGAAAGGATAGACAACACTTCCCTATATTGACCTGTGAATGTCAAAGAAAATAAGAATGTTAGGTATCCCAGAAGCACTAAGGGATTACTGTAAATAGCAGAACTTTCATTTAGCCTGGGTGAACCAGAAAAGATAAACAACACTTCCCCGTATTGACCATGAATGAAAAAACTTAAAGTATGTTGTATATCCCAGAAGCGCTCAGGCATTACACTAAATGCCAGGACTTCAGCCTGGGTGAACCAGAAAGGATAGACAACACTTCCCTATATTGACCTGTGAATGTCAAAGAAAATAAGAATGTTAGGTATCCCAGAAGCACTAAGGGATTACTGTGAATAGCAGAACTTCCATTTAGCCTGGGTGAACCAGAAAAGATAAACAACACTTCCCCGTATTGACCATGAATGAAAAAACTTAAAGTATGTTGTATATCCCAGAAGCGCTCAGGCATTACACTAAATGCCAGGACTTCAGCCTGGGTGAACCAGAAAGGATACACAACACTTCCCTATATTGACCATGAATGGAAAAACTTAAAGTATGTTGTATATCCCAGAAGCGCTCAGGCATTACACTGAATGCCAGGACTTCAATATGGGTGGACCAGAAAGGATAGACAACACTTCCCTATATTGACAATGAATGAAAAGCTAAGTATGTTATATATCCCAGAAGCGCTCAGGCATTACTCTGAATGCCAGGACTTAAGCCTGGGTGAACCAGAAAGGATAGACAACACTTCCCTATATTAACCATGAATGAAAAGCTATGTAAGTTATGTATCCCAGAAGCGCTCAGGCATTACACTGAATGCCAGGACTTCAGCGTGGGTGGACCAGAAAGGATACACAACACTACCCTATATTGACCATGAATGAAAAGCTATGTATGTTGTATATCCCAGAAGCACTCAGGCATTACACTGAATGCCAGGACTTCAGCCTGGGTGGACCAGAAAGGATAGACAACACTTCCCTATATTGACAATGAATGAAAACCTAAGTATGTTATATATCCCAGAAGCGCTCAGGCATTACTCTGAATGCCAGGACTTCAGCCTGGGTGAAACAGAAAGGATAGACAATACTTCCCTGTATTGATCATGAATAAAAAGCTCAGTATGTTGTATATCCCAGAATTGCTCAGGCATTACTCTGAATGCCAGGACTTCAGCCTGTGTGAGCCTGAAAGGATAGACAACACTTCCCCATATTGACCATGAATGAAAAGCTATGTGAAACTTTGTTTTAATTATATCCCAGAAGTGCTCAGGCATTACAGTCAATGCCAGGACTTCAGCCTGGGTGAACCAGAAAGGATAGGCAACACTTCCCTATATTGACAATGAATGAAAAGCTATGTAAGTTAGATATCCCAGAAGCGCTCAGGCATTACACTGAATGCCAGGACTTCAGCCTGGGTGGACCAGAAAGGATACACAACACCTCCCTATATTGACCATGAATGAAAAGCTATGTATGTTGTATATCCCAGAAGCACTCAGGCATTACACTGAATGCCAGGACTTCAGCCTGGGTGGACCAGAAAGGATAGACAACACTTCCCTATATTGACAATGAATGAAAACCTAAGTATGTTATATATCCCAGAAACGCTCAGGCATTACTCTGAATGCCAGGACTTCAGCCTGGGTGAAGCAGAAAGGATAGACAATACTTCCCTATATTGACCATGAATAAAAAGCTCAGTATGTTGTATATCCCAGAATTGCTCAGGCATTACTCTGAATGCCAGGACTTCAGCCTGTGTGAACCAGAAAGGATAGACAACACTTCCCTATATTGACCATGAATGAAAAGCTATGTGAAACTTTGTTATATATCCCAGAAGTGCTCAGGCATTACAGTCAATGCCAGGACTTCAGCCTGGGTGAACCAGAAAGGTTAGACAACACTTCCCTATATTGACCATGAATGAAAAGCTATGTAAGTTAGATATCCCAGAAGCGCTCAGGCATTACACTGAATGCCAGGACTTCAGCGTGGGTGGACCAGAAAGGATACACAACACTTCCCTATATTGACCATGAATGAAAAGCTATGTATGTTGTATATCCCAGAAGCACTCAGGCATTACACTGAATGCCAGGACTTCAGCCTGGGTGGACCAAAAAGGATAGACAACACTTCCCTATATTGACAATGAATGAAAACCTAAGTATGTTATATATCCCAGAAGCGCTCGGGCATTACTCTGAATGCCAGGACTTCAGCCTGGGGGAACCAGAAAGGATAGACAATACTTCCCTATATTGACCATGAATAAAAAGCTCAGTATGTTGTATATCCCAGAGTTGCTCAGGCATTACTCTGAATGCGAGGACTTCAGCCTGTGTGAACCAGAAAGGATAGACAACACTTCCCTATATTGACCATGAATGAAAAGCTATGTGAAACTTTGTTATATATCCCAGAAGTGCTCAGGCATTACAGTCAATGCCAGGACTTCAGCCTGGGTGAGCCAGAAAGGATAGACAACACTTGCCTATATTGACCATGAATGAAAAGCTATGTAAGTTATATATCCCAGAAGCGCTCAGGCATTACACTGAATGCCAGGACTTCAGCGTGGGTGGACCAGAAAGGATACACAACACTTCCCTATATTGACGATGAATGAAAAGCTATGTATGTTGTATACCCCAGAGGCACTCAGGCATTACACGGAATGCCAGGACTTCAGCCTGGGTGGACCAGAAAGGATAGACAACACTTCCCTATATTGACAATGAATGAAAAGCTAAGTATGTTATATATCCCAGAAGCGCTCAGGCATTACTCTGAATGCCAGGACTTCAGCCTGGGTGAACCAGAAAGGAGAGACAATACTTCCCTATATTGACCATGTATAAAAAGCTCAGTATGTTGTATATCCCAGAATTACTCAGGCATTACTCTGAATGCCAGGACTTCAGCCTGTGTGAACCAGAAAGGACAGACAACACTTCCCTATATTGACCATGAATGAAAAGCTATGTAAGTTATATATCCTAGAGGTGCTCAGGCATTACACTGAATGCCAGGACTTCAGCCTGGGTGAACCAGAAAGGACAGACAACACTTCCCTATATTGACCATGAATGAAAAGCTATGTAAGTTATAAATCCCAGAAGTGTTCAGGCATTACACTGAATGCCAGGACTTCAGCCTGGGTGGACCAGAAAGGATAGACAACACTTCCCTATATTGACCATGAATGAAAAGCTGTGTATGTTGTATATCCCAGAAGCACTCAGGCATTACACTGAATGCCAGGACTTCAGCCTGGGTGGACCAGAAAGGATACACAACACTTCCCTATATTGACCATGAATGAAAAGCTATGTAAGTTATATATCCCAGAAGTGCTCAGGCATTACACTGAATGCCAGGACTTCAGCCTGGGTGAACCAGAAAGGATACACAACACTTTCCTATATTGACCATGAATGAAAAGCTAAGTATGTTGTATATACCAGAAGCACTCAGGCATTTTTCTGAATGCCAGGACTTCAGCCTGGGTAAACCAGAAAGGATAGACAACACTTCCCTATATTGATCATGAATAAAAGGTTCAGTATGTTATATATCCCAGAAGTGCTCAGGCATTACTCTGAATGCCAGGACTTCAGCCTGGGTGAACCAGAAAGGATACACAACACTTCACTATATTGACCATGAATGAAAAGCTATGTATGTTATATATCCCAGAAGCGCTCAGGCATTACACTGAATGCGAGGACTTCAGCCTGGGTGAACCAGAAAGGATACACAACACTTCACTATATTGACCATGAATGAAAAGCTATGTATGTTATATATCCCAGAAGCGCTCAGGCATTACACTGAATGCGAGGACTTCAGCCTGGGTGAACCAGAAAGGATACACAACACTTAACTATATTGACCATGAATGAAAAGCTATGTATGTTATATATCCCAGAAGCGCTCAGGCATTACACTGAATGCGAGGACTTCAGCCTGGGTGAACCAGAAAGGATAGACAACACTTCCCAATATTGACCATGAATGAAAAGCTAAGTATGTTATAACTCCCAGAAGTGCTCTGGCATTACTCTGACTGCCTGGACTTCAGCCTGTGTGAACCAGAAAGGATAAGCAACACTTCCCTATATTGACCATGAATGAAAAGCTGTGTATGTTGTATATCCCAGAAGCACTCAGGCATTACACTGAATGCCAGGACTTCAGCCTGGGTGGACCAGAAAGGATACACAACACTTCCCTATATTGACCATGAATGAAAAGCTATGTAAGTTATATATCCCAGAAGCGCTCAGGCATTACACTGAATGCAAGGACTTCAGCCTGGGGGGACCAGAAAGGATACACAACACTTCCCTATATTGACCATGAATGAAAAGCTAAGTATGTTGTATATCCCAGAGGCACTCAGGCATTTTTCTGAATGTCAGGACTTCAGCCTGGGTAAACCAGAAAGGATAGACAACACTCCCCTATATTGATCATGAATAAAAGGTTCAGTATGTTATATATCCCAGAAGTGCTCAGGCATTACTCTGAATGCCAGGACTTCAGCCTGGGGGAACCAGAAAGGATAGACAGCACTTCCCTATATTGACAATGAATGAAAAGCTAAGTATGTTGTATATCCCAGAAACGCTCAGGCATTACACTGAATGCCAGGACTTCAGCCTGGGTGAACCAGAAAGGATAGACAGCACTTCCCTATATTGACCATGAATGAAAAGCTAAGTATGTTGTATATCCCAGAAGCGCTCAGGCATTACACTGAATGCCAGGACTTCACCCTGGGTCAACCAGAAAGGATTGACAACACTTCACTATATTGACCATGAATGAAAAGCTAAGTATGTTATATATCCCAGAAGCGCTCAGGCATTACACTGAATGCCAGGACTTCAGCCTGGGTGAACCAGAAAGGATACACAACACTTCACTATATTGACCATGAATGAAAAGCTATGTATGTTATATATCCCAGAAGCGCTCAGGCATTACACTGAATGCGAGGACTTCAGCCTGGGTGAACCAGAAAGGATAGACAACACTTCCCAATATTGACCATGAATGAAAAGCTAAGTATGTTATAACTCCCAGAAGTGCTCTGGCATTACTCTGAATGCCTGGACTTCAGCCTGTGTGAACCAGAAAGGATAGACAACACTTCCCTATATTGACCATGAATGAAAAGCTAGGTATGTTATATATCCCAGAATTGCTCAGGCATTACTCTGAATGAAGGACTTCAGCCTGGGTGAACCAGAAAGGAAAGACATAATTTCCCTCTATTAACAGTGAATGAAAAACTAAGTGTGTTATATCCCAGAAGCTCTCAGGCATTACGCCGAATGCCATATAAATCTTAGAAATATGGCAAATAAATATATATCTCAGAGGTGACCAGGCAACACTAAACAAAATAATATTGTTACAGGATAAGACTTCAATGGGTGCACAGAATTTAAAAATTAAAATGTCATACACTGCAGGCAGAGCACATAAATTAACATCACATGGCTCCTCTTCAAGGAGAAAGAGCAAGTCATCTCTTAACCCCTTCCATCTGAAACAGACAGAAAAAAAAACAGTGAATAAAGTTTCCACCTTTATAATCCAAGCTTACCATATTTTTGCTGGTAACTGGGTAAAAGTGAAGAACAGCTCCCCTAAAAGTCTGTCGGCCAACTGTCGGCCAACAGTCGGCCGGCAGTATGTCAACTGTCCATCAAACTAAGTATCCCAAGTGAGATTTAAAGACATGTATTCCAATAGAAAGTGAAATACCATACTGCAAGCTGAAACTTTTTATGCATGTCAATGCAGAAGTGCAGAGTTGTACCTACCCCCCAATATTTGCTTTGCTCTTTAGGAAACACTCAGCAAAGGCTTCCCCAAAAGGAACATCAGGAGAGGCACATTCCTACAAATAAATTGCATGTATCACTCAATAATGAATTAACTGAGCTAAAGTCATATAATGTTCACTACTAATGGTAGATATATAATTACTGTTCACCACAGATAAAATATGTTCACTTTTATGGACACCTTTCGTCTGCCTTTCTGTAAAGTCAAGAAAGCCAAGAAAGCTCTCACTAATTGATTATAAATAAATTGCATAACAAATACCAGTAGGCTGAATATGTTTTGTGTTATTGTATAATTCCACTATGATGCATGCCATTTAGCATTGCAGGTATAACCTACCTTAATAACTTTGCAGAATACACAGCACTCTGTGTCCAATCCTTGCTTGAAAAGCTCATTGATATATTTTTTTTCATCACCAGCTCTTTGCTTGAGCAGCATTATCGGTGTTTTGTAATCAAGAGTAACAGCTGTCATGAAAAAAGACAAGAAGATAACAAGAAGTTGAAGTTAAAATAGCTACACCAAAGATCTCAAATGTTATGCTTTCTCAGATATTTTCTAACACTGCCAAGCATAAAATGGATTCAATAATTACTATCACGTAGCTAGACATACAACATAAAAACATTGCAAAAATAAAAAATAATAAGATAAAAAAAATATAAAGAGTCAAGATTGGCACACACAAATAACCTGGAAATTTAACTTTAAAGCATCTTCCATTAATTACTATTCCAGTTTTCTCAATGGCATCCCTCTGGCGATTTAAATCTTTTATCGTAGAAAAATAGAAATGAAATAAATTATAATACTGTCAAGACCCTATCAAGGAAACAAACCCGAAATTTCTCCTAAAGTAGCCATAAAAAGTGATCATAGCTAGAAAACTTAGAGGCTCAGCGTAAAATCAAACTCAGCCAATTATGTGATTTCCCTGCCAAGCAGAGATGAGTTCTGATACACCGTGAAACCAGCATTCACAACAAAACATAAGACAGCAAACTCACTTTTTCCAATCTTAATAAAAATATAAACGTTATGACTTACCCTAGTCTCCCTCGCAGCCGTTTTTTGGATGTCACGCAACGCTCTCCCAAAAGAACGGCTGCTGACAACCGAGCTACATTCCTTTCTCATTGTCCTTGCGGTTTGTTCGCGGTCTATTGAACAGACCAATCACATACCAGAAAATCTGAATGACGTAAGGTTTCACGCGAAAATGCGGATGTGGCAGATGATCTAGCTATCATGTCGGGAGAAACACTGAAGAAATTTGTCAATGAGAGCTCAAAATGTTTCACATGTTCATCGTTGTGCCCTGGTAAAGATAGATTGTTTGAGCGGTTGTTAAAGTTTCAGCGAGCAACTGAGAAAGTAGAAGAAGCTAAAAACTGAACTGAAACTCTTTATTCTCACTACTTTAAGAGGTTACTACAGATTATAAAAGTCAGAATATATAAGAGAAAGTAAATTACATCAATAATCAAAACGAAATACAAGACGCCTCTCAATCGAGGCCAAGGGCTAAACGCTTGCTTCGACCTACAGATGGAGATCAGGAGGAAAAAAGCGCGTGCTTGCCGTCAACAAACCGGGCGAAGGCTTCGAGAACACTGCAATTTAGGTCGGCCAACGTCTCCTACACTACTTGTACTTCTTCATTTGCCAGTCCGCTGCTAGTTGGAGTGAACCCGATTAGTTATGTTCGTGGCTTCTTATCACCGGTACAGGAAATCGGCCCGAATTATCGAGTGTTTCCGCACGTTGGTACAACGCAACAACAACAATAATATGACCACTTTCATCGGTAACATAGTCAAACACGAGCGGGAGTGCTTGATATATTAACGATTTCCCGGATCCTGTAGGCAGCTTAACAAAAACATCTTCTTTCTCGACTAAAACTTTTCTAATTAGAAGCTTCTGGTAAGCATTAAGCTCGAAAATTTTGAACTTTGACGACGCTTTGCGAAAAGCTCCTTCATGCACCGCCATTTGTCTTGTGTTTTCCACATGAGGATCGCGATAGAAAACGATATTTGATTGGACGAGTCTCAAAATGTGAGTCTGGCGCGAAAAGGTTCCTGAAAATGGAAACCGAGCTGTGATTGGCCAATTCGGAGAAAGGAATGTAGTTCGGTTGTTAGCAGCCGTTCTTTTGGGGGAGCGTTGCGTGACATCCAAAAAAAGAAAAAAACCGGCTGCGAGGGAGACTAGACTTACCCCGGTTCGTCTTAGCTTGAAAATGCTAAGTAACGTTTGCCAAGCTTTTCTTGATCCAGGATCAAGAATTTATTTTATCGATCAACCAAAGATATCTCACCACTTCTCCTTCTTCGAATTTCTGCCGGAAGATGGTAGAAACAACTACAGATAGAGAGGCGATGGCCACTTTGTTGTTCTGAACATATCGGTCATCCAAGCTTCCGCCATTTTTTAAAGCTGGACCGTACAAAACGCTTGGAAAATGTGCCACCGACAGGCTACTTCAAAAAACTTGCTGATTCTTATGCCCCATTTCTTGAAATTTAAGATAAACCATTCCCTTGACTCATCTGGAGGAGAATGAAGCAATTCAACCCTTCGAAGTTTCAAGGGATCCATAACTGCACTCGACCGCGGGAAACTAAACATTCCCACTTTTGCTTACGCATATTAACATGAAATCCAATCTCCAAATGTCAATAGGCCGATCCAGCCCCTAATAAACAAAAGGCTTCATTGTACCCAGCAGGAACAGAGATTGTACAAATTCAAGCAACTACTCAGATTACTGCGAGCAATTATCGAAAAACGCTGTCAAGGCGATGATGGAAACTTATCCGGTTTGTGACGTCACTTCATAGCAACCAGCCTTTTCGAATATTTGAACTTCCGTTTACCTGTGGCTCGTGATGTAGAGTCCCTCTTTACCTGGATCATTTCATCCGGATAATTTGAAGCGAATATTTTGGTATGACGCAAGTTTTCTTTCATGTGGCAAGAGATTGAAGTCTTGTTGCGATTCTCTTGAGCGACTGACAATTCTCTTTTCGCCGTGAAAGTTGTTATCCAATATTGAATTAAACATGATAACTTATTGATAGAGATGGAAATGAAGGGATGGGTGGTCACAACCTATCAAGACTGGATGAAAAATTCTTTTCATTCTAGTTTTTTTAATTTTATCATGACTTGTGAATAAAAGTTGCGCACTGCTCCGCCTATTATCAACTCTTACCAGTCTTTCAAGCTCGACTGTAAAATTACCGCGTGCTTCATATCGCACACAGGCCAATGAATAATTGTTAAAACTCAAAATTTAGGAGACATCAGTTAATCATGACAGACCCGACCTCGTTTTGAGTCTAGGCTTTATCGAATACCAAATTATTCATTTTGTACTCGTTCTATAGTTACTTTTCTTTCAAACCTATAACTTTTTTTTTACTTTAAATCTGTTATAATATTAATCGACGGGTAACTAGCTGATGGACAAACCAAACGAGTGCGTGAATCTGTTGTTTAAAAGATGCAGTATATCATGCAATTCTTCAATACGGTTTAGGAGTTTATCCAGGAAATTTTAACTTCTTTTAAATTCTCTTTGATTATTCCAAATAGCAACTGCAGCTGAACTTCTAAACAGTTACGAGTGGGCCGAGACCAGCTTTTTCTTCTCAATTAGTAGAGTTTAGCTAAAAATAATTATCGTTGGCAAAAACAAAGACATCGG
Source organism: Stylophora pistillata (assembly GCF_964205215.1). Classification (NCBI taxonomy): domain Eukaryota; kingdom Metazoa; phylum Cnidaria; class Anthozoa; order Scleractinia; family Pocilloporidae; genus Stylophora; species Stylophora pistillata. Next base: position 28,428,098 of record NC_142529.1, read on the forward strand.
CTATATTTCTGTTTGACAATACCATAAGGGAACTCTTTCTTGTCACCCTTTATAAGAGATTAATTACGTGGTACATTAGGATAAATTGTCATTTAAGGACCGATTATTAAGTGGAGATGTTCTTCCTTTATTGCATTCAATACTAAACTAAAGATCTGTGTGAACTTTTTACTTTCAGCGAACTGAAAATAAAAAGTTCAAGCTGGGTACTTTACTTGGTCAAAGCAAGAGATCGTCTGGGGAAACATTAATTTTGTGACAATCTCCGAATGCATCAAATAACTGAAATTCAAATTTTTGTCACAGATGTCAACTTTGAATTAAATTTGCAATGAACAAAGTTTTGGAGCCTATCTTTCTCCTTTTTGTATCCCCTGACTAAAATCTTAAACAAAACCGCAACAGGATATTAACCTACCAAACCATATACTTTTTGCAATTTTACAATCTTGGTTAGAATATTCAAAATGAACGTCGTTTATAATATTTTAATGGTGCATTTCTCTAAATTCTCCTTTGATCACGACGGTTTGAATTACGAATTGTTAAAGCGCCACACGATGATTGAATTTCATTTACCTCAAGACGACGACAGTAAATATTAACCAGCGCGTTGAGCAAAGCGTCAAAATCAAGCAATTTCCCTAGGGAAGCAAACAAAGGTGGAAATTGTTTAACTTAACATAAAAATATGTCGAGAACTCTCCGCTGTAACTACTCTTTAAAGTTTAACCCAATGCCGTCACATTTTGTTAAAGAAATTAAACATGAGAGTAAAATGCATATAACTCTGTTTTCATGACAAAGTTAGAATTCGAATAGGATTAGATTTAATCGAACATGATCTAATAATAAAAATAAGTGAAAGAAGTTTTACACTACGTTTCGATGACACCATGTCACTATTTTCAAGTGAAAAGAGAATAAAATTCGACAACTTAATATACACCGTGCAAGGCGATAAAACATAAAATATGCATGTAAAAAGTGACAAATTTAAATAAAATTAAATAGTTTTGCGCGTATGGAGTCTGATTGTGTGTTCAAGCATGGCCTTTTCTTTGTTATGAATAACATTTCATAAATCAGACAGTCCAGTTTTCCCTTACATTTTGCTGAAGTTCTTATTTCTTGCTTATCCAAGGACAGATCTTACGAACGTTCTCAAATAAAAATCGTGACTTAATGACTCAGCTTTGAAATTTAAAATAATATAAGTATCAATTTGATGAGGATCTAGCTCCATGGACAGCAAAGTGCTTTTCTGATGGTTTGCTTTACTGCTTGTCTTACTTCACCAATCTTCCAGCAGTAAAAGAAAACGGGTTTAACATCGAGTTAAAGTAAACTAAGACAGCTGCTACTTCCCTTAATACTACTAAGTGGGATGAATATGTTTTACTGTCAGCGATTACAATTGTTACTATGAAGGATGGTGCATAACAAACTACTAACGCTAACTGCACCCACAGTGCACTGTTCACTGCCTTTTTGTACCGCGCCATGTTCGGTGCATTTGATTAGCTCGGCCGTTGTTGGAGATGATCTTGTACTTGAACCTGATGATGACTGAGAACCCGAAAAATTTTCATATACGAGGCGACTGAAATAACAAGGCAAGATGGTGTAATTATACTATCATATAAAATGAGTATACGGTAATCTAATATGTAGCGTAAAGCAGCAACACTAGATACAATCCAAAAGGTAGCTACAGTGATGTATGTGCGCTTGAAAGTTACAATTTGTCTGTATCTTAACCCCAACAACAGGGCGAGAAGTCTGTCTACGCTTATGGCCGTCATCGTCAGCAATGACACTTAACATAATGCAACGTCTGTAAGGAAAGCGGCGTCAAATACGTATCGACAAAGATTCCATTGCTCGTCAGCCACGGACATCCAATAAGTAGCACTGAGAGGCTGGCAAAGAAGACCAACCAACAGATCAGTTGTTGCCAAACAGCGATACAAGAGTTTGGACGGAGGATGCAGGGAAGATTCTATGTGAAGGGCAACGAGGATAAGAGAATTGCCAAGAAATGCTGTGATGGAGAGGAGAATGTAGATTGGTAGAAAAGAAATTTTAAATTTTTGCGGAAGCCCACCAACCAGAGGGGGGTAACAGTACAGATCTTGAAATATCTTGGTCTGTGTTCCACCTCCAGTGAAATTTGTTGTCGACATTATCCTGTATTAGTTTCCTTTTTTCTCAGATTGAAGTTATCTGTGATTGCAACGAGAAATATTTCATCTAAACAGCTTCACAACGATGACGATCATTAAAACCTTACTTCCCACTTAATGATCATATAGAGACTTCCTCATCATTCTTTAATTGTTTGGAAAACTTCAGAGAAATCGTCACTTTAATTTGTCAAATATATAAAAACACCTGTAACATTAATATTGTTTTCTCTGTGAGATAAACAATCCCTCCTTACTCAGCCGACGGGAAGGCACTCATTATAAACACTTCAATATGAGCTTTTGTACCTTGCTGGTGAATAAGTTTGAGGCCTCGAGCAACACAACTGGTGAGTGAAGGAGCAACTTCCCGCAGTGCTGTTAACGAGGACCCAGCTCGCACGCTGACCTTGCTCCATCGATAGAGTGTCAATCAAATGTCCATATCATTTATGTTAAGTTAATTTTTGGCTCATTATCAACCTCAGTAACATTAAAATATAGAGGGTCTAGGCTAGGGATGTCAAACCCATGTCAATCAATCAAAGAATTCGAATAAATATATAGATTAAAATTGATGTATGGCCACTGATGCAACCGTATTTTAAAATATTCGAATTCAACCGCGTGATTTGCAACATTTTGAGGCTCTTTTACCTCCGTTTCTTCTCCAAGAGTAGAACAAAATAGGAGAAGAGCAAACTATTAGGCGAAAAAGCAGTTTAGTGTCGTTTCTTTTACATTCTTAATTTGTTCTCCTCCTTTCACCAACAAATTCTAAGTAAATGTTACGTTATCAGACAAGCTTTTATTTTTCCGGCAGGTGACTTAATTCTTTATGTTCTAATTCCCTCGAGCGATTAGCAATTGTCCTCCGATGATGAAAACTTTACGACAGTGCTGAAGGGAACATGATATTCTATCGATCGAGAAGGAAAATGAAGGAGGGGATAAGTTTATCATTTATAAAACTATGATGGCTCTTGGTTACGTCTTTGGCAACTCTTGTGCACCTTTCTCTTTCTCCAGACTTCCTGCGTGCTTCATATTTTAATGAACACATACTGACTTAGCCACGATACACTCGGCGTTGTTTTGAGTACGAGGTTTTTATCAAGTACCAAATAATTAATTTCATCTTTGTTACATACAAACTACTTTTCTTTCGACTCTACAGTCATTTCAACTTTTTATCATAGAAGGGGCAAAATTACTGAATTGTGATTGGTCAAGACAGAGGGCATTTTTTCTTAATTTTTGTAATTGCCCCGGGAAAAATTACTTGAAAATGATTGGCTGAAAATTGCTTAGAAACGGCTGCCAAGGTAAAGAAATTTCTGTTTGTTTTGTAACAATGGCGTCCCGTTTTGCGCGAGATCAGTAAGAAAACATTTTGCACCTTATATGATATACAAGTAATCACCTGGTTCCTCGTAAAATTAAGGATTAATATCACTTGTGTTTTCGGAAGTTGCAGAAATTGCCCGAGTCGCGCAGCGACTCGGGAAATTTCAGCAACTTCCGAAAACACAAGTGATATTAATCCTTAATTTTTAGTCGACCCCATGCGATTACCTATACTAATCTATTCTTTTATTCACCAACGCGGAAATAGCGGAGAGACAAACCCAACGAGTGCGTATCAAACTTTTGGTTAGGATTTTGGCCCGAAAATAAGTCAAGCTTTCGCTCCTTATAAGTCCTTATCTATTGTTCGAAGGAAAGGGTTTCTATTATTCGCAAGACAAAGGTTAGTAATCACCGGCGCGTAGCCAGCTCACCGAGCGCGAAATTCAAATTTCTTCGGCAGTGATTAGTGTTACAAACACAGCCTTTGTTGGGGAGGGTGTGGTAAGATTGCTACAGCCTAGACACATCTAAAGAGAGTGGGATGGGGAAGTTTGTGACAAGAAGAGCGAGGTCTGGACGATAAGTAAGCGAAAACTAACGCGTTAATAAAACTCATTTGTGAAAAAGAGTGAATTGATGTATTCATGACAAAGTTTGGTAGCATGCGCTTCAAAGTTACAATTTGTCTGTATCTTAGCCACAACATCAGGGAGAGAAGTCTGTCCACATAAATGGGTATTATCGTCATCAAAGATACTCCACATATTTCATGGGCTGTGATGTAGGCTGATTCAAATGCGTATCGACAGAGATTCCATTGTTCGTGGACCTTGAACATCCAAGAAGTTGCACGGAAAGTCTGTGCCACAAGAACAACCAACAGATCAGTTGTTGCCAGACAACGATACAAGAGTTTGGACGGTGGATGTAAGGAAGACTCTTTGTGAAGGGCAACGAGGATAAGAGAATAGTCAAGAAATGCTGTGATGGAGAGGAGAATGTGGACTGCGAAGAAAGGAATTGATTCTTAATGAAGCCCTCCAACCAAATAAGGGGAGGATGGCAGTTGTTTACGATATATCGTATAGCATATCGTCAACTATCAAACTCTTTGCAAATGACACAAAAGTGTACAGAGAGATGGCTGACAGCATAAATGATACTCAAGCCCTTCAAACCGACATTGATCACTTAGCAAACTGGGCAACTTTATAACAGTTGAGATTTAACCCGGACAAGTGCGAAACAATGCGCATTACCCATAACCGCAACAGCTCGTCTCCTTCGTATATTATGGGAGTTGCAATCAAACCAGTAAAGCATGTGAAAGACCTAGGAGTTCTGAATTCCTATGACCTGTCGTGGGGTGCTCAAGTTGATGGTGCTGTGAGCAAGGCTAATAAAATCTTAGGCATTGTTTACAGAACGCTTGGATCTACAAACCAAGAAGTATTTTCTATTCTATATATTACTTTAGTCCACTCACTAGGACTGTTGCCTTGTCGTGGCTGAGTGGCTTGTGCGTCCCAGTGACTCCAGGAGCTATGCCGACGGGGGTGTTTACACCCCTGACAGGGCCCCCCAAGCCAGACAGGTCAAGGAGTAGGGTGCAGACTAAAGACAGTCCCACAGCACTCCAGACCTGGGGATTAGGCTTATGTGTTCCTGTCTGAGAAAGTGTTCCAGGAGCCAAAAGTGGTGGTCAACCGATTTGGCTAAAACTTGGCACAAAAGTTGAGTGTGATAAGATATTTCAAAAGCCACTTTGGCTCACTTCTCTGATTGTTCGTTCTGAAGTTTTAGGGGGGGTCCCATTAGTGGCCTATGGAGGACTAAAAGTTCATCCTCCTAAGTGGCATTTTGAAAGTACTATAAAACTCCATTGGTAAATTGTGCTGCCAAATGAATTTGACCATGGACCCTACTATGGTGGAGCTTTTACTTCATAAATGTAACTTTGTTTCCGAGCAATTAGACAGAGAGGGGCCTGGGGCTAAAGTTAAGTCAAATCTGAGGTCAAAATCACTACCCAAAATTGCCATTTTTCAAAAAACCATAACATTCACCTGCCTTCTTGCATAACTTTCATACCAAATCCAGTATGTACTTTAGTGACCCATTTATCAAAATCAGTTGAGAAAAACTTGGCTTATTAAGGTTTGATAAGTTTTTGGCACAAACTCTTCATGCCCCTCTAAGGCCAAGCAAAGTGGAATTTTGAGCATAATTCATGCTATAAACAGACCAAAGTCTTGACATATAGCCTTTATTTTGTATTTGGTGAGCGAAAATGAAACATTTAAGCCAAATCAATGTCATTATTTAGAAATATCTCGACTCATAGCTTCTAATTACTCTAAGAAGGCCTCTGATTAGCACTGCAAACACCCAGCGGTTTAGCAAAATAAAGGTAATTTTTTTTCCCGTGAAAACCTTGTTCCAATCATAGATTACAAATGATGATGTTTTGATCTAGATATGGCCATATTTCTAAAGATGATTGAATTCTCTCTGATCTATGTTTGTGAGGCCATATTTCCATACATATTATGTATGGAAATATGGAAATTGCAAAGTCTCCATATTTTGTCAGGCCGTTTTTTAAAATTGAAAATAAGGTGACCTTAACCCGGCCGGCCTTAACCATTAAAGCTCAGAATAAAACGATCGCTAAAAGATGATCTACGCCTCACCTTTGAATAGTCTGTGAATAGCTCTTGCAAATACCCATCACTTATAGCGAGCATGACCATAAGCTTACGTGCCGCAGTGAGCACTGTCCAGGTGACTTGTGATCCATCAGAGATCTTAGGTACTTTAGAACTGAATAAATGGAACCATCCCAAAAAGATGGAATCCACAGTCAGAAGAGCTGGATGAAAAAAATTAATGTTGCTGTTTAAATGAAGTATTCCACACGAGACATGGGATGATGCCAATAGGGCCCGCCATTTTGGACGTGAGAGTATTAAGACTGGATCGAGTTTCCATCCCTCCCACTTTTCAAGTGTAAATGTTTGTGTCCTTATTAAGTACAGAAAGTATAGCAATAAGAAGTTTCAGGATAATTTTGCGATGGCACTTTATTCCTTTGGAGGGGTAAATGATGAATGCGGTGCCGCGTCATGGGCTCCGCTGCGCGAAACAAGAATAACTCCTTTGTTGTCTTGCGATAATGACATGACTACTTGGTTAAAACACAAGTACAAGGGTTCAGGTGAGTCCGGGGCGGGAGGAAGATCGGGTGATACCAAAGTTACAAGTACAGGTAATTAAAAATATACGAAAGGGCTCATACACGCGCATAAATGTAGCAAATGGCTTTTTTAGTGCCACTTCCGCTAAGAGCGGTCCTTTCAACTTCACGTCAAAAAAGATTTTCCTAATTTTTTTTTCTTATGAAAAGGGTTTAGGACACATGTTTGAAAATAGTTTGATGGTTTTCCAATTTTCTTTGTTTGAAGATTTCAACTTTCGCGAACTCTCTGCCAAGGGAAGATTAACTAAGGTGTTGCAAAAGCAAAAACTCAGTCAACTACAGTCATTATGCGAGATTTTTCGACGTTAAAAAATAGGTAGTGCTAATCGTAAGGCATCGTATTATGAACCTTTTCTACAGCAAGCAAATTCCTGTGATTACTGCAAGTGATGATCAACAGACCCGCGTTACTCAAACCTCAGTGAAGGTTGCGTGACTCCTCGACTTGGTCCAGTCCTCTTACTCTCACGTCCAATATGGTTGGTCAGTCGATACAACAATCGCATCTTGAGGTGTGGCATGGCATGTTTCATATGAACTGCAACACAAGATATTTGTTATCCAGCTCTCCTAACTATGGATTTCTTATTTACTTCCGGATGATTTGATTTATTCAGCTCTAACGTTCTAGAGAAATCGAATGGATCTCAGCCTCCGGCGGGTCACCTGGACGCTCTTCACTACAACCTGTACGTACCATCCTGATCTGTTACTGATGACATCATGCGTGTTTACAAGAGCTAGCTAGGTTTTCGAAAGTTTAACCAAAGATCTTCTGTTAACGGTCGTTTTCGTTAAGCTCACTTAATATTGCATTAAAAATTGGGCCTGACAAAATATAGAGACTTTGCATGCTTTTGAGTATAGTATGTATGGAGATGTGACCTGAAAAATATAAATCAAAGGAAATTCAAGCATCTTGAACAAATATTGTCATATCTAGGTCAGAACATCTTCATTTGTGCTCTATGATGGGTACTAGGTTTTCAAAGAAAAAAAATTACCTTTATTTTGCTAAACCGCTGGGTGTTTGCAGTGCTAATCAGAGGCCTTCTTAGAGTAATTGTAAGCTATGAGACCAGGCATTTCTAGATAATGACATTGATTTGGCTTAAATGTTTCATTTTCACTCACCAAATACAAAAGAAAGGCTTTATGTCAAGACATTGGTCTGTTTACAGCATTAATTATGCTCAAAATTGCATTTTGCTTGGCCTTAGAGGGGCATGAAGAGTTTGTGCCAAAAACTTAACAAACCTTAATAAGCCAAGTTTTTCTCAACTGATTTTGATAAATGGGTCAGTAAAGTACATACTGGATTTGGAATGAAAGTTATGCAAGAAGGCAGGTTAATGTTATGGTTTTTTGAAAAATGGCAATTTTGGGTAGTGATTTTGACCTCAAATTTGACTTAACTTTAGCCCTAGGCCCCTCTCTGTCTAATTGCTTGGAAACAAAGTTACATTTATTAAGCAAAAGCTCCACCATAGTAGAGTCCATGGTCAAATTCATTTGGCAGCACAATTTACCAATGGAGTTTTATAGCACTTTCAAAGTGCCCCCTAGAAGGATGAATTTTTGGTGCTCCATAGGCCACTAATGGAATCCCCCCTGGAACACCAGAACGAATGGTCAGAGAAGTGAGGCAAAGTGGCTTTTGAAATATCTTATCACATTCAATTTAAGTGCCAAGTTTCAGCCAAATCGGTTGACCAACACTTTTGGCTCCTAGAACACTTTCTCAGACAGGGACACTTAAAGTGCCTATAACCTCAAAAACGTTTTTGACCATATTAAATCTCTCTATTGCACTGAGCAAAATGCCGCAAACATTTTTGTGTTTGGTTAAAACTGCGATTTTTTATGATTTTTCAAAGTCGGGTTTATTTTTGGAACGACCGAGTGAACCAGAGACTGGGGCTAGTGACGTCATTCCAGGCCATCGGCTGTGGCGCTCCGATCCAATCTCAGTCAACATTATACGTTCCCAATGAGATGAAACCTTCGCTAAAGCCTGATCTGGTAAATTTTTCTCATCTTTCTCAGCTGATTTCGTTTCCTCAGACATTCCACGCGTGATCAGTCGGAAAGACGCAAATTCCAACTCTATCTTTTCGCAACCCTCGTTGCATGGTCTCGCTAGTCAGAGCAGAAAACATGACTGAATAATCTTCTTCTCGGAAGTGGTTGGAACACACGGCTGAGTATTTTGTGGGATTCCAATATGCACGCTTCAATTGCACAAAGTCAACCCACTTCTTTCTTCTCTTTTTTTTTCTCCGGGTCATCTGCCTTATAAAAAGGTATCGGATGAAGTGTTATTCTTTTTTCTTCGTTGGGAGTGTTGCTGCACCCGAGAACAACGCAATTATCAGGCATATCCGGTCCTTGAAGTATATCATTGGAAAGCCTGGAATGACTTCACAAACTGTGCTCGACACAGGCCCATCTTGATAATTCCGTGCCTCGTAGTGTTTTGAAAAACTGCGATTTTCCACGACTTTGAAAATTAATAAAAAATCGCGGTTTTTAACCAAACACAAAAGTTTTTGCGGCATTTTGCTCATTGCAATAAAGAAATTTAATATGGCCAAAATTTTTTTGCGGTTATGGGCACTTTAAGGCTAACAACCTTATCCTGTAAAAAGAACGTGTTACGGAAACAGCAACGAAGACAACCAATATCTTACAAGCAGACCTTCTAAGGTCTTCAAATCGTATGACTTCCAGTGGTGAAAGCCAGAAAGAAAGTACTGGCGTGAAGTTGGAAGTGATGATTGCAAATTCATGACCAGGATTGGTTTTTTGAATGTACGTACCATGTACGAAACTGGGAAGCTTGCACAGGCTACAACAGAAACGAGACGGTATAACTTGCAGGTATTGGGCGTAAGTGAAAGCAGATGGATTGGGACAGAGAGATTAAAGGCGGTGTCATGGGAGACAGTATTGTGTTCTGGGGGCACGATGAGCTACATCGTGAAGGTGTGGCAATTATTCTGAAGAAAGGAGCAGAGAGATCGGTATTGGAATGGAAACCTATTAATAGTCGCCTCATAAAGGCCAGGCTGAAAGGAAAGCAAAACAACTTGATCCTGATTCAGTGTTACGCTCCGACCAATAATAGTGAAGAGGATCTAGACAATTTCTATCTCAGGCTCCAGGCAGAGATTGAGCAGGTCCCAATGCAAGATCTTATCATCATCATAAGGGATCTAAAGGCCAAAGTTGGTGTCGATAACTCAGCCAGGGACAGAGTGATGGGAAGACTCGAGAGTGGTATCATCAATTAAAATGGAGAAAGGCTTGTTGAGTTTTGCACAAGTAATAATCAGGTGATAGGGGGCACCCTTTTTCCACACCGAGAGATCCATAAAAGCACATGGTGCTCCCCGAATGGCAGGGATAGAAATCAAATTGACCGTCTGCTGATCAATGGATATTTAATTTAATTTAATTTAATAAGTTTTTATATAGCGAATTCAAATTGAACTCTATGCGCTTTACAATTACAATTCAATAAAAATCCTATACATGCAATTATCGCTACTCTATCTAAACTAACGAAGTATAATGTGTTATAAATATATTTGACAACGTACGATATCAAAAAATCTGGTGGCTTAAGTTTTGAAAAGATAAGTTTTCGATAAGCGTTTAAAGGAGTCAACAGATTCAGCGTTTTTTATGCATTCAGGTAGTTGATTCCACAAATACGGTGCAGCGTAGGAGAATGCTCTTTGCCCATACGTTTTACTTCGAATTGTTGGGACCTCAAGTAGATTCATATTTGATGAGCGGAGTCTTCTTGCTGGAATATATCGACTAAGAAGTTCAACAAGATAGGTTGGAGCTTTGTATGTTATCAACAGTATCTTGAATTGAATTCGTTTTGTGACGGCGGAGATCCCTTCCGGATGTCAAGGTGAGGAGAGGATCTGACATTGGAAGTGACCATCATCTCGTAACAGCCTACCTTAAACTGTTTTGAAGAGTGCAGGGCGTCTAACCAAGGGGCGCAGCCGTTTCGATGTGAGCCAACTGAAACACCCAAATGTGCGAAAATCTTTTATCCTGGAGGTGCACAACAGATTCGACGCTCTTGTGGAACTAGGCGGAAGGGAGGGTATTAACGATGAAGGGGTGAATAAGAGCTGGGAGAAAATTGTTACTGCTTACAATGATAGCAGCAAGGCATGTCTAGGCTGCAGGCAGCGGAGGCCAAAGGAATGGATGTCATCTGATACCTGGAAAGCAATTGAAAGTAGATGGGATTAAAGAAGCCCGTTGAAAGTTATAGATTCGAAATCCCAACGGCTTAAAGAAAGGCTTCAAGAGATTTATCGGGCAGCGAACAAGGAGGTAAAACGCCGAGCAAGAGTAGATAAACGAAAGCACACGGAAAACCTTGCATTCCATATGGAAGAGGCAGCTGCGCGCAGTGAACAAGGAACAGTATAAAAGATCACCAAGATAATAACAAGTAAGTGCCACACAACCAACGTGCTTGTAAGGGATATGAACGGTATCCTATGAACATCAGAGGGAGAGCAACAACGGCGATGGACGGAGCACTTTAGAGAGCTTTTAAACAGACCACCGCCAACGGTAATGCCAAACATCCAGGAAGCCGCAACTGACCTTGACATCAACACAAACGTTCCAACTAGGAGGGAAATCATCCAAGCCATTAATTCCCTGTAGAATGAAAAAGCTCCTGGCCATGATAATCTAAATGCCGAGCTATTTAACGCAGCCCCTGAGCTTGCGGCAACCATTCTGTCCCCCTTGTTTACAAAGATCTGGGAACAGGAAGAAATTCCGACTGACTGAAGCAGAGGAGTGATAATCAGGATACCAAAGAAAGGGTCTCTAGGTGATTGTAACAACTGGCGAGAAATTACCCTTTTGTCTGTGCCGACTAAAATCTTTTGCATGGTCATTATGCAGCGCATCACCCAAGCTGTCAATGATATCCTGCGGAACGAGCAATCTGGATTTCGCAAGGGGCATGGATGTACGGATCATATATTCACCCTGCGGAATATACTTGAGCAATGTACTAAGTGTAAGAGGGAGTTGTATGTAAATTTCATCGACTATGAGAAAGCGTTTGACAGCATTCGTAGGGACACTCTTTGGCAGATTCTGAGAGCATATGGCATTCCATAAAGCATTGGTAATATCATCAAATGCTTTTACTCAAATTTCACATGTTGCATCAGTCAGGGGGATCTAAGTTTTGAAGTTAAAACCGGTGTACGGCAGGGATGTGTCATGTCGTCCATGCTATTCAATATTTCTATCGACTGGTTCCTTTGTCGAACAATGGAAGATCAGCAAAGAGGCATGAGATGGACCCCTATTACTACGCTCGAAGACATCGATTTCGCAGACGATTTAGCCCTATTGTCCCACACTCGACAGCACATTCAGGGGAAGACAGACCGGCTCAGCATGTTCAGCAGCCAGGTCGGCTTGAGAATTAGCTTGAAGAAGACGGAGGCCATGTGTGTTAATGGCCTTTCCCCAACAAAGATATGGGTAAGAGGATAGGACATTCCAAACACCGACAAGTTTACATACCTTGAAAGTGTGCTCTGCCAAGATGGAGGTACCACTCTAGATATACAAAGCAGATTGACCAAAGCAGGATATGCCTTTATGAATATAAGCTGATAGATTCTAAAGAAACTGTTTGAGGCTGCGTCGGTGGGGGTAACGAAATAATCTGAATATATCAACAAAGTTGAAATGGTAAATTGGCCACCGTTACGATTATAAGACTCTTATCAGGTATCAACGAACGCTTTTCATTCCACTAATTTATTCGTGTTTTTCTCGTTGCCATGTTCCCACCAATCACGTAGCTCCTTTTTCTGCCTTTAAAAGCACAGACAACCCACCATTCCCCTATTCGCTCCGACGAAGGGCTAACGCTCGAAACGTCAGCTTTTATAATCGTAACGGTGGCCAATTTACCATTTCAACTTTGTTGATTTATTCAAATTATGCCTTTATGAGCTTAAGATCAGTGTGGAGGTCAGCAAACTACAGCAGGAAGACGAAGCTTAGAATCTATCAGAGCTGCGTATTTTCAACTCTCCTTCACAGCATGAAAATCAAGATTTAGGAAGACTTAAATGTTGCGTAAATCTGCGTAAAGTTTTTTTACGAAGCTATACGTTAACTTTACGTACAACGGAAGGGTAAGTAAAGGAAGCTTCACGCGAAGGGAGGGTAAAGCCAGCGTAAACCTTGCGTATAGTTTGTGAGTCGACTTTACGGTTATTTACACCTAGTGTAAATAAAACGTAAAGTTGTTTATTGTTTAGCCCAAATGGATGGAGCACATAAAATGGCATAATTCAGTGAGATGTAGGAGTTTTAATAGTTAAGCACATATAATTATTTGTACGAGCACAATGATGAAACATCATGATCACCAAAACAGTCTAAGCCTAGTTTGAGTTAAAAGCTTGCAACAATTTTCATTTTGAAAAATATGGTCTGAACTGGGACTTTGTTATTGGTAAACATAATAACCGAATTGTATTCTAGTTGGGCGAAGCTCAGCAAATAAATCAATTTGCCTATTTCTCAGTTTATGTTTTGTCGCTGGTTCTACAACGTTTTTGTCGTTCCCTTTTGCTTTGATAGGAATGATCTTACCTGTGAAAACCAGCCAGGGAAGTTTTATAATAACCTGAAATTTTAATACTTCTAAATACTTTGTAGATAAACTGGACACTTCTCAGTAAGAAGGAACTATACTGAGCACAGATAAATCTCTTGATGACACATAACACAGGACTCAAACTGGTACTGTAAAATTCCAAATGTTTATTCCATTCAAAGTTTGGTGAAGTACATTTTAATTAAAAACACTTAATAAGAGCTTAATGATACAAAAATGCAGCTTTACGAAAGCGTAAATTTGGCGTAAAATTGCTTAAAGTTGTATGACCAACTTTACGCTAGTATTTAAAGTTGTTTAAAGGCGAATAAAGTTCAATTTACACGGTCGGTACGTAAAGTTGACTTAAAGCTAGCGTAAATGTGTTGAATTAGCTTTACGCTTGTTTACCTCGCCGCTTTAAGTGCTCTTAAAGATCAACCTTGTACTACCCGCGTAAAGGCACATTAAAGGTCGGTATGTAACTATATTATTGTATGTCAATAACATTCAATTCCATCACTAAAACTTGATGAAGACTCTGCAATTGATTCGTACAAAAAGCTTGCGTATGCAAATATAGACCCTGCTCGCTATGCCATGCTAATGAGCCACACCAAGGGCGAAACAGCTGTCCATGGCTGCCACTTTACGGGTGATATGGTTGTGCGCATGCGTACAATATTAGCCGTACCAGGAGATTGTAATATAACTGTGCTTTAGTGCTGTCATTAGTGTTGTTTACTATTTTTTGAGCACATAGGTTACAAATGATCTCCTCTTCATACGCACGCCGTGGGAGAACTGTTTTATAGTTCTTAACAGCCACCACATGTTTAACGTAGAGCTGGCGAATATATCGGGTGCTTACCTCTTTCACGCCATCTGTTGACTTTGAACTCAATCTTAGAGTGCAAACGAGAGCTAGCTGGCTACGCTATGCAGAATTGCCTTAAATAGACTGAAGTGATCATTGATGCCTAACGATACATATGTAATTTAACAGTGCGTCAATATACCGCCAACTTGGTGCAAAATATAGTGCCCTATATAGAAGCGAAAATTTACAATTACAAAACCAGTAAACCGCCTTCACGCTGTTGCTTAAAAGCGGCCTTACGCCACAATTCCGCCAACTTTACGTCAAGCGTTTTCGTGTTCATTTACGCCATTGATTAAAGGTAGCGTAAAGGTTAACTTTACGGTTTACGTGAGCGTAAAGTCGCGTAAATGCAAACTTACGCTGCATTTAAGTCGCGTTTAAGACAAAATTTGCGTTTTCGTGCTGTGGCTTTACGGCTCGGAATGCTGGAGAATGACAGAACAAGACCTCTCAAGACTGGCATCCTTCCACACAGCTAGCCTCAGGAGGATTCTGAGAATCTTCTGGCCTCGGAAAATATCAAACGACCAGCTACTGAGAAAAACCAAGCAGGAGGATATTCGTACACTTGTCGCAAGGGAAAGATGGAGGTGGATTGGACATGTGATGCGGAAGCCCAGTTACGAAATAGCCAGAATTGCAATGTACTGCGAATGTCATGCGTAATTTTCTCCGATCTCCAATCGAGTTATCTAGCATAAAGCAAGCTAATATCATTATCAATGCGACCGAAACAATTATGTGATTAGGGAGAAGAATTTTAAAGTTTATTCTTTTCGTTTATCCATTAATAAGTACAGTACACTTGTTCGTGTATCACTCAGCTAATGCTATAAGCAACAATTGTCGGCATTTGTGCAACCCGGCCGCGTTTAATGCAAGTCTCCGCGATCGCTGTACTGTATGATGTTCATTTCTATCTGTATAATGTCAGTTAACTGATTTCCTCCAAAAAGAAAAAAAAAAAAACATCTGCAATTAAAACACGGGCAACAGGTTTGCCTTGCAGTAAGATCAGGTTTGCGTGACAGGAACCCATTTCAACTTTCATACAAGGAAGCCATTTTAAAGTCATTACTCGCGGCGAGTGATTAGCGTTAACATGACAAAGTGTTTATCTACTCAATAATTTTCTCCACTGCCGTTTGTTAGTTAAAAAAAAAACATTTAAATAGAACTTTACAGTTAAATATAGTGTTTCCATGCAAACGCCTTCAAACGGTATACAATAAAACAACAACAACTAATTATGATATTTACCTGGGTTTCCGGAGACAGTGGGCAGCTTCTTGTCGTGTTTCTCTGTAGTTCCTCCTTAAGCTGCTCAACAAGCCACTCTATCCTTCCTCGCGAGAGCCGAAAATGTTCAATGACTTCACAGTCAGCCATATCGGCTAGAAAGGGGCGTCTTTGATATGATCTTGGTCTTCGCGCTAAACAGGAAAGTCCTCCCCCAGCCGCCATTTTGTTTGGTTTTTCAACATTTGCGACTCTCCGATAACTTTACGGGAGGTTACGACCTCCCGTAAATTACCGGGCAAGATATCGGTAAAATTAACGGGATCGAAACTAACGGGAGTTTCGAGAAACACCCGAAAAGTTTACGGGGACTTACCGGGTGACTTACCGGACCCGATAATTTACCGGGACTTTCGAGAAACGGGCCCCAGTCAACTTAAGATAAACCCGAAACGATTTTGGAGCTACTACTCAATCAAGTCAAAATCAAAACGGCTTCCAGATGTAAACACTTACAACAGAGGATCTGCAACAAAACCTCAAGAGCAAGCTCACTTATTTAATATTCACTTTCACTCAGTTTTTTGTAAACAGAGTACTGGGATACCAGCCCCAATACAAACTGACTTACCGTAAGATCCAAGTACTGATTTCATTACCAACTATGTGGCTTGTAACACTAAAGGGGTTGGAAAACTTCTCAAAGGTCTTAATGCTAATAAGTCTTGTGGGATTGACAATATACCTGCTCGTTTACTTAAAGAGACCGCTGATACATCTGCAGTTCCTCTGAGTATGCTTTTCAATTTATCTTTCAAACAGTGCTGTCTACTAAATTATGGAAATCAGCTAATATCACACATTCATAAAGATGGTGATCATGAGCCTGTAGAAAATTATAGAGGCATTTTGCTTCTATCCATCATTGGGAAATGCCAGGAAAGAATGGTGTACAATGCTATTTACAATCAAGTTATCAGTTTTGTGCACGATTCCCATCACGGATTCCTCACCGATCGCAGCTGCACTACTCAACTACTCTTGGTACATTATAATTGGTTCAAGGTTTTAGATAAGAGTGGCCAAGTCGATGTAGTGTTTATAGACTTTTCAAAGGCCTTTGACCTTATCTATCATGACATTCTTTTAGCCAAGCTTTACAAACATGGTGTCCACGGGGACTTGCTCGACTGGTGTAGGCATTATTTGACAGAACGTCAGCAGCGTATAGTAGTCAAAGGAGAGGCTTCCGATCGGTTAACCGTAACCTCTGGTGTCCCACAGGGTTCTTTGTTGGGACCAGAAATTCTTCACAATATGCATCAATGATTTACCAGGCGTAATTAGTAAGAACAGCTCAATTGCATTATATGCTGATGATAGCAAAATGTATAGGGTTATTAATACTCAAGAAGATCTGTCCTCTTTTCAAAGTGACATAGATAAAATATCAGATTGGTGTGAGATGAACAAGATGACAATAAATACTAAGAAATGTAAGATCCTGCGAATAACCAGGAAAAAGGCACCCTTAGTTGGGGAGTATAGAATTGAGGGTCAACCTTTGGAATGTGTTAATGTTTATAAAGATTTAGGATTGTTTACTGCTAGTAGTCTCTCATGGAACCAGCATATAGACAGAATAACTGCTAAGACCAATAGGGTTTTAGGGTTGGTAAAAAGGACTTGTAGGGACTTAAATGATGTTGAAACCATGAGAACACTTTATTGTAGTCTTGTGAGACCCTTATTGGAATATTCATGTGAAACTTGGAACCCTTATACTAAACGTAACATTGACAAATTGGAGGCTGTTCAGCGGAGAGCTACCAGATGGATCAGTAGGTCTGATGATGATTATGGTACTAGACTATCTAAATTGAAATTGTAGCTATTATCTGATAGGCGGTTCATTTAGGGATGTTACGTTTTTGTTCAATGTAATTAATGGCCATTATAACATAGACATTTCCAATAAGCTCATATTTTGTAAGGACAGAAGCATGGCTTATAATTTGAGGAAAAATGACACTCAGGACCTTGTTCCAAATTTTAGCAGAAATAACGGTCTCAAATATAGCTTTTTCAACCGTATCGTTGGTGAATGGAATAGCTTACCTAATCACATTAGAGAATCAGATAGTATTAAAACTTTTAAAAAGGATGTTTTAAGTTTTATTGAGGATAATTAGGGCATCTACTTTTATATTTCTATATAGTTTTGCTATATTAAATTTTTTTTAATTAGAGGGGGCATCCCTTGTATGGTGCGTCAGCGCTTTTGGTTGTCTCCTTCTCCACAATTTTTCCTTTTATGGTTTTTATTAACCTTAATCGTAATTAATACTAATTGTTTGTGAATTCTTGTGGAGTGAATTTGTAATAAATAAATAAATAACCTGCAAACAAAGCAAACGCCCTTCAGTCTAAGCTACAAAATGATATCGTTAACAAATCTAACAGGAAGTGGGAAACAAACGAACACATTCAAAGAACTGACACGTTCTCCCTCTTTGGCGGGTGTATTACAACAACAATTCATTTCTCTCTCAGTCGTCAACATACTCCTGTCCATCACAGCATTTCTGGGCAATTGTCTCATCCTTGTTGTTCTTCGCAAGGAATCTTCCCTCTTGTACCGTTGTCTGGCAACAACTGATCTATTGGTTGGTCTTGTTAGCCAGCCTCTTGCTGCTACTTATGGGATGTCTGTGGCTCGTGAACGATGGAGTTTTTGTCGATACGCTTCTGGGGCAACTTTCATAACGAGCTACGCATTATCTTTGGTGTCTTTATTGACTATGACGGCCATAAGCGTGGACAGATTTCTCGCCTTGTTGTTTGGGCTGAGATACAAACATACTGTAACTTTGAAGCGCACATATATTACTCTAGCTGCCTTTTGGGTTCTATCCATTGTCACTGCTCTATTATACATTTTAGATTATCGTATAACTATTTGGTATGGCCGTGTAGTTGGACCATCTTGCATAATTGTCTCAATCGCTTCGTACAGAAAGATTTTCAGTGTCCTCAATCGTCATCAGGCTCAGGTACAAGATCCTGTTCAACAACAGCCGAGCAAACCAAATGCACTGAACATGGCGCAATACAAAAAGGCAGTGTACAGTGCACTGTGGGTGCAGTTAGCATTAGTTGTTTGCTCTGCACCGATCAATTTAGTGGAAATTGTGATCGCTCATAGCAAACGATATCCACCATATTTAGTGGTCTTAAGGCAAATAGCAAGTTGCTTAATTTTCTTTAACTTGACGTTAAACCCATTTTTTTACTGCTGGAAGATAATTGAGGTAAGACAAGCAGCAAAGCAAACAATTAGACAATCACTTTGTCCATGGAATTGACGGGTTGAAAGGTAAGGGTGAAAGCGTTGTCTTCGTATTTTCTTAACTCAACATACATCGTGCTCTACTTTAATGTATCAAGCACTGTGAAACAGAAAAATCGAAACGCAGACGTCCTACATACCGTAACTCCTCTATCAAGCCCCCCCCGGTCTTCTTTCAGGTACTTTGGGGGCTTGGCTTATAAGAGGCGGGCCTGAATAGAGGGGGGGGGGGGTTATTAATTTAATCCGATGTTTACTACCAGGATACAAAAGGATATGATAAACCGTATATATTTATTCAAAATTGTTCTCACTTTACATTTTTTCAAATTGACAGAGTAAAAACCCTCAGTAAAGTGTGATGAGTTGTATGATTTGTCATAGTCATTGCTCTGTAGTTTCTGTATACCGTATTCTATTGATGCCAACCTGCTAACATCAATCAATCTATCAATCAATCAATCAATCAATCAATTGCCATAGTCAATTATAAATAACAAACTAAAATTACAGTACTTGATATTAAAATAAAGGTCCAAAGTAAAACTGAACGATACGATGACTTTTAGTTTATAATTAACATTGTTATTCTTTTTCTTATTATATTTATTATTATCTTTATTATTATTTTCATCATTATTATCAATAATGTTATCCAGTAAATGGTTTGAACCCGGGGGTAACATGTGAAGGTGTAGTCTGATCGTCCGGGTGAGTGTAGTCCTGAGAAGGACTGTTGTCGGTGGCAGTGACTGACGTTTCGACAACCTGTGCGGAAGTCATCATCAGAGTCAAGTGAGTGATTGTTGTCAGTAGAATGTTCTTATTCCAGTTCGTGTGAAATGATCGGTTGGTTTTGCCGTGATGTTATTGGCTGTAAGACTCAAGTGACGTAAGTCGTTCGTGATTGGTCTGTTTCGGTCTGTCGGTAAAGCTAGGTTGTTCTTTTTCGGTCGTTTGTGATGTTTATGTCGTGAATGAGTCGTTTATATGGGGCGGGTAGTTGTTGACATCTGTTTAGGGGAGTCTGTTCTAAGTTAGTAAACCAGCTTTCCAGAGTCAGTCGTTGAAAATAGTCAGTGCTGTAGGTTAGGCATTGCGCAGAGTCTCAGTCAATGTTGTGGTTGGTAAGTCGATGGTGTTCAGCAATGTGATTGCTGACATCACCTTTCCTCGTCGCCCGTCTGTGTTCAGTCAGTCTTGTAGTGAGGTTTCTGCCAGTCTCACCGATGTAGGAGGCTTGGCAGTCGGAACAAAACCAACCGATCATTTCACACGAACTGGAATAAGAACATTCTACTGACAACAATCACTCACTTGACTCTGATGATGACTTCCGCACAGGTTGTCGAAACGTCAGTCACTGCCACCGACAACAGTCCTTCTCAGGACTACACTCACCCGGACGATCAGACTACACCTTCAAATAATGTTATCATATTAATTAGTTCTTATTTCTAACTTAGAACAGACTCCCCTGAACAGGTGTCAACTTCTACCGGCTCCATACAAACGACTCATTCACGACATAAACATTACAAACGAACTGAACTGAACGACCTAACTTTACTGACGGATCGAAACAGACCAATCACGACCGACTTACGCCACTTGACTCTTACCGCCAATAACATCACGGTAAAACCGCCTCCCGGTTAGCTCAATGGATAGAGCGCTAGACTGTAGTGCGGGAGGTCGAGGGTTCGAGACCCGGCCGGACCAACACTCAAGGTCTTAAAATAATTGAGAAGAATTTTCTACCTTTCTATAACATCAAGAAATGGTTAGATATTCTAGTCTTCTCGGATAGGGACGAATAAATGGAGGTCCCGTCTCCTGCAGGGTTGGGGCAGGAGACGTTAATTTCCCACACACGAGATTACTGTGTGATGGATGTCCTCCCCTGTGGTGGGATGGGTGGGTTAGAACAGCAGGTTCACATCAGCTATTACAGCTGCCAATTAATCAACCTGCTTAAACAAATAAATGAACTTCAAGCTTCAATCATTTTACACGAACTGAAATAAGAACATTCTACTGACAACAACTATTCACTTGACTCTGATGATGACTTCCGCACAGGTTGTCGAAACGTCAGTCACTACCACCGACAACAGTCCTTCTCAGGACTACACTCACCCCGACGATCACACCACACTTTAAAATGTTACCCCCGGGTTCAAACCATTTACTGCAGTATTATCATTGTTATCATTTTTTTATTCGTTATAATATCATTATTTTAAATAATATTTTTAAGATCATCACTGTTAATGTCACTCGTAACACTGAGTGGATCGATTTCCGACCTCGACCCTAGACTAATTTGTTATTAAAACAGAATGTTCGTGAAGTTTCTAAGGCACAGGAAGAATGTTAGGGTACAAGTACCTGCCGCATACATGACACCTTGTGTACATGTAACAACCAAGCTTTTACCTTATCCCAACTACTGTCAAACTGGGGAAATAATTACAAAAGTGTCACCACGCCCTCTCGTACGCGACTGAAATGATTTTTTAGAGGGATAATCCTAAATAATTTTAATAGCTTGAAGCGAGGGCATGGTTGAATTTTGAAGGAAAATAGGTGAAGTAGCCCAAAGTATTAATTTGGTTATGTGGCATTTCGCACCTGTCGAGTAATTGTTTCTGTTTCCAATTTTAGTCGGATGTTGGGTGCAAAGAAAAAAACCGGTAATGGGCTGCTATTTACGAAGTCTGCGTTCAAATAGTTTCCGACTAACTATTAACCTTTCATGTCGAATATTCAAGTTTCTGAGTAAGTGTAATTGAGCAAAGCAGGTCAGTTACGTGATCGTGGCTTGGCGGGTGCTGTCAAGAAAAAAATGTCTCTCTTCAGATGCAATTACAAAAAGGCATAGAAATAAAAAGACAAAACAAAACAAAACAACTGTTTATGAAGTCACGGAATGCTAAAAAAACATTTTCTAGCCTAAATACTGTCTCTCAACTTCAAGAAATGTGATAGCGTTGGGTAGAATTTCATTTAAAATATCCTTTTCAGAAAACGGTAAGTTATTATTTCTCTTTTTAAGCTCGATCGCTCGCTTGATATTGATTTTCGGAAGCAGAATATAAATAAAGGAAGAAATATTTTAAATTTACGCGTATTATCTACATTATTTGAGACATTTTGCATCAAAAGAGATACGTTTTTTATGCCATAAGAACTGACACAGTTTCACAAACGTCTGGTATGTCTTAAATGCTAAGGAAGACCTGCACTAGACATGTAGGTTTGGCAAAAACCTTTATAAGATGATAAAACTTCCTGTTTTTTTTCATGTGAAGGCACTTTGCTGAGAAGCTTTCCCGGTGTAGAAGTTTGGTAGCACTCTTTCATATAGAAAAAACAAACAAAGGAAAAGATCGCACCATTCAAGGCTTAAAATTAATGATATCACTTATGGTTACGTTCTGTTCTTTTTAATAAAGACTTTTAAGTAAAATGTAACTTATGGCGAAAAAGTCCAGAGAACTTATAAGGAATCTAATAAGCTGCTAGTTACGCAGAAACTGGTTCCTCGCAAGGATGACAAAAAATGCAAAACACAGCGATACAATGAGATAAAAAGTGATATGCATCTTCATAAAAAGACAGTTTTCAACCACATTTAAAATGTGGTAACTGTTTTTGAAGTCAATATTCTGGATCTTAAAATCAAAGGAAGTTATAGGTGGTTTTGGTGCATAGGAGTATTCTAAAAGAAATGTTGCATGTTGCAATTTTAGATAAATTCAAGGAAAAAGGAAACGAACGTTTACTAAGCTTCGCTATAATGACGACAATAGATTTAAAAGGAGGTGGATCACAACTTCAAATACTTCAAGAAGAGCAATGCTCTCCCTCTTTGGTGGATGGGCTTGAACAAAAATCAGTTTCGTTCTTAGCGGTGCACATTCTCCTCTCGGTGACCGCTTTTCTTGGGAATTCCCTTATCCTTGTTGCCCTTCGAAAGGAATCTTCCCTTCATCCGCCGTCCAAACTGTTGTATCGTAGTCTGGCCATAACTGACCTGTTGGTTGGTCTTGTTAGTGAGCCTCTCTCTGTTACTTATTGGATATTCTTGGCTCAGGAAAACTGGAGTCTTTGTCAATACGCAAGCAACGCAGCGTACATAGCAAGCTATGCATTATGTGGAGTGTCTTTGATGACGATGACAGCCATAAGCGTGGACAGACTTCTCGCCCTGTTGTTGGGGCTGAGATACAGACAACTTGTAACGTTGAAACGCACATACATCATTATAGCTACTATCTGGGTTATGTCCACTGTCGCTGCTACATGCTTCAAGTTAGATCATCGTATAACGCATTGATCTGTATATATATCTATACCATTTTGCCTAGGTATCACAATCATCTCGTATACAAAGATTTTCCGCACTCTTAATCGTAATCAGGCACAAGTAGAAGGTCGTTTTCAACAACAGCCGGGCCAACTGAGTGCACTGAACATAGCCCGATACAAAAAGGCAGTGTACAGTCCTTTGTCGGTGCAGTTAGCATTAGTAATTTGTTATGCACCATACTCAATGATGGTAGTTGTAATCGCAGACAGTAAAACACATGCGTCACACTTAGTAGTAATATGGAAACTAGCTGTTGTCTTAGTTTACTTTAACTCGACATTAAACCCGTTTCTTTACTGCTGGAAGATTAGTGAAGTAGGACAAGCGGTAAAGTAGACAATAAGAGATGCACTATGCTGAGGTTATAAATGATAATATGTGATTGCATGAGCAGTAATCGTGCATTGAAAAATTCAATGTACTTGTTTCAGTTCCATTGAGAACAGCCAAGGAAAGGTCGAGAAAAGAAAAACATATTTTACTGACTGTACTATAGTAGAGAAACGTCTCTGGCTGGCATTCTTATGATAAAAAACGTCTTGAAAACGTCTTGCAAACGGATAGAAACATGTTATTGAGAAGTTATAACAGAAGAAAATCAAATTCATTCCCTTATAACGATCAAGTTTCGACCAGGATCACAATGCTGTTGTCACAAGAGACCATTATGATGGGAATGTTGTTGTAGCTTTTGCCTTAAATCCGTGTGTAGCGTTATAAGATAACATACAAAAGAATGGGAAATCGCAATAACGATAGCATTTTGTTTCCCTTATTTATTATTGTTGTTTTTTCATTTTTAAGGCAAACATACATTATGGTGGAGCAGTCTAGGTACTTTTACAGAATCGTATAAGCTGCGAATTACTGAGAAATTGGATTCTCTAAAATAAAAGCAAAACCCAGCCATAGAATTAGATAAAAAGTAACATATATCTTTAAAAAACAGACATTTTTCATCTCCATTTCAAAACAAGAAACACTGCCTTCCCTTTATTTGGATCTTGGTATCAAATTAAGGTTTGGAAGTGTGGGTGAAGTCTAAATTAAACATTCCTTGCTGCAATTTTTAGCGGAGCCCATACTCATAGAAAAAGGTAGTAAAAACAGTTACCCATCAAGCAGAAAAAAGTTGGTGGAATTACCAAAATTTGATAGGTTATGACTGTGCGTCCGTGCGTACAAGGTGCTACTATCAGCTTGAGCGGCCGACTGCACTGCAGGCTCGAAACTCGTTAGGGGAACGGAGAAGGGGACCTCAAATTTGACCTAACTTTAGCCCCAAGCCCCTCTCTGTCTAATCGTTTGAGAACAAAGTTACATTTATGAAGTAAAAGCCCCACTATAGCAGAGTCCATGGTGAAATTCATTTGGCAGCACAATTTACCAATGAAGTTTTATAGCACTTTCAAAATGCCACCTGGCAGGGTGAATGCTTCGTGCACCATAGGCCACAGATGGGAACCTCCCCTGAAACTCCAGAACAAACAGTCAGAGAAGTGAGCGAAAGAGGCTTTTGAAATATCTTGTCACACTCAACTTCTGTGCTAAGTTTCAGCCAAATCGGTTGACTACCACTTTTGGCCCCTGGAACACTTACTCAGACAGGGACACTAAGGGCAAATAGCAAGTTGCTTAGTTTTCTTTAACTTGACACTAAACCCGTTTCTTTACTGCTGGAAGATAGGTGATAAGACAAACAGCAATTCAAACAAAATGGACAATCACTTTGTCCAGGAGTTAAAGGGCTTTTGACATTTGTTATCTAATTTTTAGAGATTCAACCAGGGATTGTCCGTAGACAACCTTTTTGAAACCACCTATATGTTTGATTCGTACCATCATGCCCTCTCCCACGTGACTGAAATGACTTTTTAGAGGGATAATCCTAAATGATGTTAATAGCTTCACGGGAGTGCATGGTTGAATTTTAAAGGAAAATAAGTGAAATAGCCTAAAGCATTAATTTGGTTATGTGGCATTTCGTACCTGTCGAGTAATTGTCTCCGTTTCCAATTTTCGTCGGATATGAGGCGCAAAGAAAAAATCCAGTAAGGGGCTGTCATTTACGAAGTCTGCGTTCAAATAGTTTCCGATTTATTAACGTTTCAGGTCGAATATTCAAGTTCAGCTTCCTGAAGCTGATCATCATTTTAAAGGTCTTTATAAATGAAAGCTGATACCTACAATTTATTATTTATCCTATCAAGGACACTTTTTCTTAGTATTGGTAGCTTTTGCACTATGGTGTGAGATGGTCATAAAAGCGCAAAGTTTTATATTTCTACCTGGTAGTGCAAATTCATTCGAAAATTAAAGTTAACCAGTGGGATAGACACGTAGGTTTGACGCAGAACAATTTTAGGTGATAAAGATCCCTGCCTTACCAATTATGAAAGATAAATTGCAAGAAAATCTTCCTTGCGGGAAAGAATATTTCTATCGTTCATGATGCTGCAAAATAAAGATATTCAGTGGATCTATGGAGGGATCTTTTAGAGTTTATAGACGGGATAATATGACATAGCATTACCTGTTGAAATTCATAAATGGTGATATTTAAAGCTACTGGGAAGAAATTGGTATCTCTTGTAACAGAATAAGCATTATTTAATACACGAGTGAACGTTGCTGAGGACGTTTCTGGGTAAGTGTAATTAAACAGAGTGAGGTTTACGTGATCGTGGCCTGGCAGGTGCTGTCAAGGAAAAAATATCTCTCTCCAGATTCAATTGCAAAAAGGAATTAGAAAAAAAAAAAACTATTGTTTATGAAATGCTGGAGAATATTTTCTAGCCTAAATATTGTCTCTCGACTTCAACAAATGTAGTAGTCAGGCAGAATTTCATTTAAAATCTCCTTTTCAGAAAACGGTAAGTTATTATTTCTCTTTTCATGCTCGGTCGCTCGCTAGAAATTGATTTTCGGAAGCAAGCTATAAACAAAGCAAGAAATATTTTATATTTACGCGTACTATCTGCATTGTTTGAGACATTTTGCTTCAGAAGAGAGAGTTTTTGCTTTCGTTTGCATTCTCTATTTGTTTTCCTCCTTTCGCCAACAAATTAATATTCTTAGTGATTTTCCTGGATATTAATAAGCCAAAGTTTGCCTATTATATCGTAGTTATACAATTTCTTCGCTTCCAACGTCTTGTTCGCGAAAAGACAAGTAAATTATTTTGGTATCAAACAAGCTTTGACGTTTAAGGTCACTGAATTCTTCATGTCGTAATTCTCTCAAGCGATTATATTAGCAATTGTCCTCTGATAATGAAGTTTTTATCATAATGCTAAAGTTAACATGATAATCCATTGATCGAGAAGTAAAGTGAACGAATTGGGATAAATTTTATCGAAAAAACAAAGTTTGTGTTGTTAACTTGCTTGCTGCCAATTTTGGTGACCGAGAGATCAAGGCTTTTAGAGAAAATGGTGAAAGAAACAAAGGTATCAAAAACTATGTTCAGCCACCTTAAGCTAGGAATGAATTAGTATCAAGAGTCAAACACATGGACAAATGTGATAGTATTGTTATTCTACAACTTATTAAAAGCTCAGTCTTCTGATGTAGAAATTCATTCAGAGCTGAGTAAGGAGGATTAATAAATATCATCAGTGTGGGGAAAAAGAAGAAAAGTCCGGTGAAAAGAACTCTATAAGAACCAGTAACTTCAATTTTATTCCATATGCTAATTTACACATTGCTAGCATTAGTCAAGCAATATTATACATCTCTAAAATTCATAAGCATTATGCACTATGTACAGACTTTTTCATAAGTTTCTAATTTCTTCCTATATATCCAACATACAACATATCTGACGAGCATTCTCTCTGGCTGGTACTAATCGTGACGTTTTTACTAAGCTATGAAAACTGTCCATTGGAGTGTACCTTAAGAAACCGGGGACCAAACTCTAAAACCATGGACAGCAAAGTGCCTGTCTGATTGTCTGTTTCACTGCTTGTCTTACTTCACTTATCTTCCAGCAGTAAAGGAACGGGTTTAACGTCGAGTTAAAGAAAACTAAGGCAATTGCTACTTCCAATATTACTACTAGGTCTGATGAATATGTTTTACCGTCACCGATTACTACTGCCACTATGATTAAGTTTGGTGCATAGCAAACTACTAGTGCTAACTGTACCAACAGTGAATTGTACACTGCCTTTTTGTATAGCGCCATGTTCAGTGCATTTGGTTGGCTCGGCTGTTGTGGGCCATGATCTTGTTCTTGAGCCCGATGATGACTGAGACCCCGAAAAATGTTTAAATACGAGAGGAATGAAATAACAAGACAAGATGGTACAGTTATATAGCCAAACCAAATGGTTATTCGGTAATCTACTATGGAGCATAAAGCAGCGACGCTAGATACAATCCAAAAGGTAGCTAAGGTGATGTATGTGCGCTTCAAAGTTACAATTTGTCTGTATCTCAGCCCCAACAATAAGGCGAATAGTCTATCCACGCTTATGGCCATTATCGTCATCAACGACACTCCACATAATGCTACGGATGTGAGGAAGGCGGCGTCATGTGCGTATCGACAAAGATTCCATTGTTCGTGGACCACGGAAATCCAGGTCGTAGCAGCGAGAGGCCCGGTAACAAGACAAACCAACAGATCAGTTGTTGCCAGACAACGATACAAGAGTTTAGACGGCGGATGAAGGGAGGATTCTCTGTGAAGGGCAACAAGGATAAGAAAATTGCCAAGAAATGCTGTGATGGAGAGGAGAATGTGAACTGCTGCGAAAAAAACTGATTCTTGCTTAAGCCCACTAACCAATAAAAGGGAGCACCGCAGTTCTCCAGGTGTTTTGGCCAGTGTTCCATCTCTTGTGAAATTTGTTGGCAAGTTATCTATGATTGCAACGAGAAATGAGGTCCAAACAGCACACGCCTACCAACGATCACTGAAACCCTACTTCCTAAACAATATCCACCAGCGTTAAAGCATTTAAAATGCGTCAGAAAATTCTCTGTTGTGTTAAAAAATTCCCGGAACATGCGAGGTACCTCAGTTGAGAAAAAATACTAAAATATGGAGACATCTGTTATTAACCTCCACTGACAGGATGCTAATCAAATGTACATATTATTTTTTCGGAATTGAAACTTAAATCATTATCAGCCTCAGCAAGTTTGACAGATAATTTAAACTAGCGATTTTTCTTGGTCTTAGAATAAATCGAGTTTCACGAACGGATCAAACTGTTTTAATTCAAATTTTGGTCGCAGCTGCGAATTTGTTTCAAATATTTGAATTTACCCGTGTAGTTAATTGCGCTTTGCAGCTTTTCAGTCATCTTTACCTATCCGACCAGTACCTTAGACGGAATTGCCACAAAAGCAAAATATTACGCCAGCAAACCATTTTCTACAATTATTTTGTCATTCTTTGTTTATCCTCCTCCTTTTGCCAGTGAACTCATAGTGATTATCCCTGATAATGACAAGCCTAAGGTAGCCAACTAGACCCTAGATCAAATTTGTTTTCTCAGTTCCAATGTCTTGAACACAATATATAAGACCAAGAAAATACTTTCGTATCAGGTAAACTTCCATGCAAAAGGAAATTTACTGAACTTTTCTTCCTTTGATTGCCTTCAGCGATAAATGATTCTCGCTGGGTAATGCTGACAGTTATTTCCCAATATGGAGGTAAACATGACAATTAATTGATGGAGATGGAAAATAAAGGGATGCGTTTTCCAATCGTATCGCTGACTCGATGAACAATTTTTTTTTACTAGTTTATTATCATTTTTTTTTTGTCTTTCGAGCTCGATTGTAAAATTGGCATTTAAAATGTCTCTGGAAACTGTGTACCGTGTTAAAAAAGTTACTTTTTTCATACCCTAAATGGTATGAATTAGCAATAAAAGGCAAGCCAGATATAGAGACATCTATCGTATCATATTTAGAAGAGCCACAAACCATCTCTTTTAATTTGATAGGGTGCTTTTGAAATGTCCATATCATCTGCATGAACTTTAAACTTGACTGATCATTATCAACCTCGGTAAAATAGAAATAAAGAAAAATAAAAGCTGACGATTTCACTTGGTCTGAGAAAAAAACTGGAAACTCGAAAGCATCACACTATTGAAATTGTAATCAGAGATGCCAGCTTCTATTTAAAATACTTCATTTCAATTTCTAGTGAACACAGTTTTGCACATTTTCCCATACATTTCCTTCTAATTTTCAAGTGTGGATACGCTATTGTCCTAGAACCGGTACGTTCTAACTACTGTCTCGTCGCTAAGAGTTTGGACGGCTAATGGAGGGAAGATACCTTGTGAACGGCAACAATGATAAGAGAATTTCCAAGAAATGCTGTTGGGAAGAGGAGAATGTTAACTGCTGTGATAAAAACTGATTCTTGTTTAAGTCCAGCTTCTAAAGGGAGGGGGGGGGGGGCAGCATAGGAGTTCTTGTGTTGTTTTCGTCTACTTTCCACCTCTAGTGAAATTTGTTGTCAACATTATCTGTTTTCTTTTTCTTGTCGTGTATTTGTGATTGCAAGGAGAAATATTTGTGTAAACTGCAGACACCAAGCCGCGATCGCTTAAACCTCACTTCTTTAAATTTAGCCACATAAAGACCACTTCACCAGCCTTTATTCATTCAAAATGTGTTCGGAAATTTTCTGTTCTTTCAAAAACTGATTAATTTTTTCCGGAATCCATCAGGTGCCTCACGTATGAAATAGCAATAAAAGGAGATTATAGACACCTGCTTCAGTTTTTACAATGCACTGAACAGATAATAATAGTAATAATAATAATAATAATAATAATAACCTTTATTTTAAGAGGATGACACCAATTACTTTTGAAAGTATTCTCCCTAGAGTCCCTCTTTACCTGGATCATTTCATCCGGATAATTTGAAGCGAATATTTTGGTATGAAGCAAGTTTTCTTTTATGTGGCAAGAGATTGAAGTCTTGTTGCGATTCTCTTGAGCGATTGACAATTCTCTTTTCGCAGTGAAAGTTGTTATCCAATATTGAATTAAACATGGTAGTTTATTGATGGAGATGGAAATAAAGGAATGTGTGGTCATAACCTATCAAGACTCGATGAACAATTCTTTTCATTCTAGTTTTCTTAATTTTATCATCACTTGTGAATAAAAGTTGCGCACTAATCCGCCTATTACCAACTCTTACCAGTCTTTCAAGCTCGACTGTAAAATTACCGCATGCTTCATATCGCACACAGACCAATGAATAATTGTTGTAAACTCAAAATTTAGGAGACATCAGTCATGACAGACCCGACCTCGTTTTGAGTCTAGGCTTTATCGAATACCAAATTATTCATTTTGTACTCGTTCTATAGTTACTTTTCTTTCAAGCCTATAATTTTTTTTTTTACTTTAAATCTGTTATCATATTAATCGACGGGGAACTGGCTGATGGACAAACCAAACGAGTGCGTGAATCTGTTGCTTAAAAGGTGCAGTATATCATGCAATTCTTCAATACGGTTTAGGAGTTTATCCAGGAAATTTTAACTTCTTTTAAATTCTCTTTGATTATTCCGAATAGCAACTGCAGCTGAACTTCTAAACAGTTACGAGTGGGCCGCGACCAGCTTTTTCTTTTCAATTAGTAGAGTTTAGCTAAAAATAATTATCGTTGGCAAAAACGAAGACATCGGCTATATTTCTGTTTGACAATACCATAAGGGAACTCTTTCTTGTCACCCTTTATAAGAGATGAATTACGTGGTACATTAGGATAAATTGTCATTTAAGGACCGATTATTAAGTGGAGATGTTCTTCCTTTATTGCATTCAATACTAAACTAAAGATCTGTGTGAAGTTCAGACTTGACACATAATCAGCGTCAGCGAACTGAAAATAAAAAGTTCAAGCTGGGTACTTTACTTGGTCAAAGCAAGAGATCGTCTGAGGAAACATTAATTTCGTGACAATCTCCGAATGCATCAAATAACTGAAATTCAAATTTTTGTCACAGATGTCAACTTTGAATTAAATTTGCAATGAACAAAGTTTTGGAGCCTATTTTTCTCCTTTTTGTATCCCCTGACTAAAATCTTAAACAAAACCGTGACAGGATGTTAACCTACCAAACCATATACTTTTTGCAATTTTACAATCTTGGTTAGAATATTCAAAATGAACGTCGTTTATAATATTTTAATGGTGCATTTCTCTAAATTCTCCTTTGATCACGACGGTTTGAATTACGAATTGTTAAAGCGCCACACGATTATTGAATTTCATTTACCCCAAGACGACGAGAGTAAATATTAACCAGTGCGTTGAGCAATAAAGCGTCAAAATCAAGCAATTTCCCTAGGGAAGCAAACAAAGGTGGAAATTGTTTAACCTAAGATAAAAATATACCGAGAACTCTCCGCTGTAACTACTCTTTAAAGTTTAACCCAATGCCGTTACATTTTGTTAAAGAAATTAAACATGAGAGTAAAATGCATATAACTCTGTTTTCATGACAAAGTTAGAATTCGAATAGGATTAGAATTAATCGAACATGATCTAATGATAAAAATAAGTGAATGAAGTTTTACACTACGTTTCGATGACACCATGTCATCATTTTCAAGTGAGAAGAGAATAACATTTGACAACTTAATATATACCGCGCAAGGCGATAAAACGTAAAATATGCGTGTAAAAAGTGACAAATTTAAATAAAATTAAATAAATAGTTTTGCGCGTATGGAGTCTGATTGTGTGTTCAAGCATGGCCTTTTCTTTGTTATGAATAACATTTCATAAATCAGACAGTCCAGTTTTCCCTTACACTTTGCTGAAGTTCTTATTTCTTGCTTATCCAAGGACAGATCTTACGAACGTTCTCAAAGAAAAATCGTGACTTAATGACTCAGCTTTGAAATTTAAAATAATATAAGTATCAATTTGATGAGGATCTAGCTCCATGGACAGCAAAGTGCTTTTCTGATGGTTTGCTTTACTGCTTGTCTTACTTCACCAATCTTCCAGCAGTAAAGAAAACGGGTTTAACGTCGAGTTAAAGTAAACTAAGACAGCTGCTACTTCCCTTAATACTACTAAGTGTGATGAATATGTTTTACTGTCAGCGATTACAATTGTTACTATGAAGGATGATGCATAACAAACTACTAACGCTAACTGCACCCACAGTGCACTGTTCACAGCCTTTTTGTACCGCGCCACGTTCGGTGCATTTGGTTGGCCCGGCTGTTGTTGGAGATGATCTTGTACTTGAGCCTGATGATGACTCAGAACCCGAAAAATTTTCGTATACGAGGCGACTGAAATAACAAGGCAAGATGGTGTAATTATACTATCATATAAAATGAGTATACGGTAATCTAATATGTAGCGTAAAGCAGCAACACTAGATAAAATCCAAAAGGTAGCTACAGTGATGTATGTGCGCTTCAAAGTTGCAATTTGTCTGTATCTTAACCCCAACATCAGGGCGAGAAGTCTGTCCACGCTTATGGCCGTCATCGTCAGCAGTGACACTCCACATAATGCAATGTCTGTAAGGAAAGCGGCGACAAATACGTATCGACAAAGATTCCATTGCTCGTCAGCCACGGACATCCAATAAGTAGCACTGAGAGGCTGGCAAACAAGACCAACCAACAGATCAGTTGTTGCCAAACAGCGATACAAGAGTTTGGACGGAGGATGCAGGGAAGATTCTATGTGAAGGGAAACGAGGATAAGAGAATTGCCAAGAAATGCTGTGATGGAGAGGAGAATGTAGATTGGTAGAAAAGAAATTTTAAATTTTTGCGGAAGCCCACCAACCAGAGGGGGGGAACAGTACAGATCTTGAAATATCTTGGTCTGTGTTCCACCTCCAGTGAAAAAATTGTTGTCGACATTATCCTGTATTAGTTTCCTTTTTTCTTAGATTGAAGTTATCTGTGATTGCAACGAGAAATATTTCATCTAAACAGCTTCACAACGACGACGATCATTAAAACCTTACTTCCCACTTAATGATCATATAGAGACTTCCTCATCATTGTTTAATCGTTTGGAAAACTTCAGAGAAATCGTCACTTTAATTTGTCAACTATATAAAAACACCTGTAACATTAATATTGTTTTCTCTGTGAGATAAACAATCCCTCCTTACTTAGCCGACGGAAAGGCACTCATTATAAACGCTTCAGTATGAGTTTTTTGTACCTTGCTGGCGAATAAGTTTGAGGCCTCGACCAACACAACTGGTGAGCGAAGGAGCAACTTCCCGCAGTGCTGTTAACGAGGACCCAGCTCGCAAGCTGACCTTGCTCCATCGATAGAGTGTCAATCAAATGTCCATATCATTTATGTAAAGTTAATTTTTGGCTCATTATCAACCTCAGTAACATTAAAATATAGAGGGTCTAAGCTAGGGATATCAAACCCATGTCAATCAATCAAAGAATTCGAATAAATATATAGATTAAAATTGATGTATGGCCACTGATGCAACCGTATTTTAAAATATTCGAATTCAACCGCGTGATTAGCAACATTTTGGGGCTCTTTTACCTCCGTTTCTTCTCCAAGAGTAGAACAAAATAAGAGAAGAGCAAAATATTAGGGGAAAAAGCAGTTTACTGTCGTTTCTCTTACATTCTTAATTTGTTCTCCTCCTCTCACCAACAAATTCTAAGTAAATGTTACGTTATCAGACAAGCTTTTATTTTCCCGGCAGGTGACTTAATTCTTTATGTTCTAATTCCCTCGAGCGATTACCAATTGTCCTCCGATGATGACAACTTTATGACAGTGCTAAAGGGAACATGATATTCTATCGATCGAGAAGGAAAATGAAGGAGGGGATAAGTTTATCATTTATAAAACTATGATGGCTCTTGGTTACGTCTTTGGCAACTCTTGTGCACCTTTCTCTTTCTCCAGACTTCCTGCGTGCTTCATATTTTAATGAACACATACTGACCTAGCCACGATACAGTCGGCGTTGTTTTGAGTACGAGGTTTTATCAAGTACCAAATAATTAATTTCATCTTTGTTACATACAAACTGCTTTTCTTTCGACTCTACATTCATTTCAACTTTTTATCATATAAAGGGCAAAATTACTGAATTGGGATTGGTCAAGACAGAGGGAATTTTTTCTTAATTTTGTAATTGCCCCGGGCAAAATTACTTGAAAATGATTGGCTGAAAATCGCTTAGCAACGGCTGCCACGGTAAAGAAATTTCTGTTTGTTTTGTAACAATGGCGTCCCGTTTTGCGCGAGATCAGTAAGAAAACATATTGCCCCTTATATTATATACAAGTAATCACATGGTTCCTCGTAAAATTAAGGATTAATATCACTTGTGTTTTCGGAAGTTTCAGAAATTGCCCGAGTCGCGCAGCGACACGGGCAATTTCAGCAACTTCCGAAAACACAAGTGATATTAATCCTTAATTTTACTCGGCCCCAGCGATTACCTATACTAATCTATTCTTTCATTCACCAACGCGGAAATAATGGAGAGACAAACCCAACGAGTGCGTATCAAACTTTTGGTTAGGATTTTGGCCCGACAATAAGTCAAGCTTTCGCTCCTTATATGTCCTTATCTATTGTTCGCAGGAAAGGGTCTCTATTATTCGCAAGACAAAGGTTTGTAATCACCGGCGCGTAGCCAGCTCACCGAGCGCGAAATTCAAATTTCTTCGGAAGTGATTAGTGTTACAAACACAGCCTTTGTTGGGGAGGGTGTGGTAATGATTGTTGCAGCCTAGATACATCTAAAGGGAGTGGGGTGGGGAAGTTTGTGACAAGAATAGCGAGGTCTGGACGATAAGTAAGCGAAAACTTACGCTTTAATAAAACTCATTTGTGAAAAAGAGTGAATTGATGTATTCATAACAAAGTTTGTTAGCATGCGCTTCAAAGTTACAATTTGTCTGTATCTTAGCCACAACATCAGGGAGAGAAGTCTGTCCACGTAAATGGGTATTATCGTCATCAAAGACACTCCACATATTTCATGGGCTGTGATGTAGGCTGATTCAAATGCGTATCGACAGAGATTCCATTGTTCGTGGACCTTGAACATCCAAGAAGTTGAACGGAAAGTCTGGGCCACAAGACCAACCAACAGATCAGTTGTTGCCAGACAACGATACAAGAGTTTGGACGGTGGATGTAAGGAAGACTCTTTGTGAAGGGTGAAGGGCGACTAGGATAAGAGAGTAGTCAAGAAATGCTGTGATGGAGAGGAGAATATGGACTGCGAAGAAAGAAATTGATTCTTCATGAAGCCCTCCAACCAAATAAGGGGAGGATGGCAGTTGTTTACGATATATCGTATAGCATATCGTCAACTATCAAACTCTTTGCAAATGACACGAAAGTGTTCAGAGAGATCGCTGACAGCATAAATGATACTCAAGCCCTTCAAAGCGACATTGATCACTTAGCAAACTGGGCAACTTTATAACAGTTGAGATTTAACCCGGAGAAGTGCGAAACAATACGCATTACCCGTAACCACGACAGCTTGTCTCCTTCGTATATTATGGGAGTTGTAATCAAACCAGTAAAGCATGGGAAAGACCTAGGAGTTCTGAATTCCTATGACCTGTCGTGGGGTGCTCAAGTTGATGGTGCTGTGAGCAAGGCTAATAAAATCTTAGGCATTGTTTACAGAACGCTTGGATCTACAAACCAAGAAGTATTTTCTATTCTGTATATTACTTTAGTCCACTCACTAGGACGGTTGCCTTGTCGTGGCTGATTGGCTTGTGCGTCCCAGTGACTCCAGGAGCTATGCCGACGGGGTTGTTTGCACCCCTGGCAGAGCCTCCCAAGCCAGACAGGTCAAGGAGTAGGGTCCAGACTAAAGACAGTCCCACAGCCCTCCAGACCTGGGGATTAGGCTTATGTGTCCCTGTCTGAGAAAGTGTCCCAGGAGCCAAAAGTGGTGGTCAACCGATTTGGCTGAAACTTGGCACAACAGTTGAGTGCGATAAGATATTTCAAAAGCCACTTTGGCTCACTTCTCTGATTGTTCGTTCTGAAGTTTTAGGGGGGATCCCATTAGTGGCCTATGGAGCACCAAAAATTCATCCTCCTAAGTGGCATTTTGAAAGTGCTATAAAACTCCATTGGTAAATTGTGTTGCCAAATGAATTTGACCATGGACTCTACTATGGTGGAGCTTTCACTTCATAAATGTAACTTTGTTTTCAAGCAATTAGACAGAGAGGGGCCTGGGGCTAAAGTTAAGTCAAATTTGAGGTCAAAATCACTACCCATAATTGCCATTTTTCAAAAAAACATAACATTCACCTGCCTTCTCGCATAACTTTCATACCAAATCCAGTATGTACTTTAGTGACCCATTTATCAAAATCAGTTGAGAAAAATTTGGCTTATTAAGGTTTGTTAAGTTTTTGGCACAAACTCTTCATGCCCTTCGAAAGCCAAGCATAATTCATGCTATAAACAGACCAAAGTCTTGACATAAAGCCTTTATTTTGTATTTGGTGAGTGAAAGTGAAACATTTTCGCAACATAATGAACAATCCTCAGCACAAATTAAGCAAACTTTTACCACCCCGCTATGTAAGCTCTCATAGGTTAAGGCACGAGCGTACCTTTGCTTTGCCACTTTGCAAGACAAATAGACTTAAAAACAGTTTTTTATTGCTTCGGCCAGAATAGTCAACAACCACAAATAATGTACAAGTTCCCCCTTACGACGAACTACGTATTTTTTAATAAGATGAATACATGTACATAGTAATTTTTATTTTATATCTGTGAATACGCAATTCAGTCCATGCTGCGAAGTATTTACCAATAAAGTATCTATCTATCTATATAAAACAAATGGTAAACACCACAGCATATACCACTGAGTTATCGATGCACTTGGGAGGTTTGCTAAGCACTCAAAAAGCTAGAGTCGCTCTCGGCTATCGCCTTGAGCGACTCTTACGCTTCTTTCGTGCTTAGCAACCTCCCGCGTGCATCCATAATTCAATAGTGTACGCTGTGGTGTTTACCATTTGTTATTTGTACTTGGCAAAAATAGAGGGAAAACTTGTTTTTAGCCAAAGTATGACAAATTTTGGTTTGACGGCGAATTCTAGATCTTAGTTCGAATCTGGACGCCAGTACCAGTCGCTTTTACCAAGTACTACAGGCTACGCACTTAGTCTCGATCGATCTGAAAGAGAACTCTGTTACAACTAATGATGGTAAATTTTATTTCAGATCCTTTGCCAAACCCAGTTGACATGTGCAGGTGAAAAACCATCTTCACATATTTATAAGTATCACGGATATTTTTCTAATAACCAAAAAAAAAATGAAGATTGAAACTAGACCAGCTCGTTTGGATATATGGCGCCAACATTAAGCGCTTTCCACCGATTAGCGAGAAATAAAAAATTTGACATGTTTTAATCGTAACAAACAAATACCTCGAAATTTCTTAAAAGAAGAATAAATATGACAGTAAAATACATGTATATATTTCTTCGATTATGATTAGATATAATTATGATAAAGTTTGAATTAGTAGCACGAAATACATTTTTAAGAAATATAGCTCGTGTTTCCATTGCTTTTCTTTCCGCAGATTACCAACGAACTTCGAGCAAAAATTTCTTTGAGCTGTCTCGTCCCATCTTATAACAAAGATAAGTATTCTCTGACAATAAACGCGACTTTATGGTCACCTTTGAAAGTCTTCAATACAAGTATAACTCATGAGGGATCTAACTCCAGGGACAGCAAAGTGCTTGTCTGAATGTCTACTTCACTGCTTGTCTTACTTCACTAATTTTCCAGCAGTAAAGAGATGGATTTAACGTCGAGTTAAAGCAAATTAAGACACTTGCTACTTCCCTTATGACTACTAAGTTTGACGGAAACGTTTCAGTGCTCAGGTTAGTGATTACAGCTGCCACTATGAAATATGGGGAATAGCAAACTACCAATGCTAACTGCACCCACAGTGCACTGTACACTGCCTTTTTGTATCGCGCCATGTTCAGTGCATTTGGTTGGCTCGGCTGTTGTTGGACATGATCTTGTACCTGAGCCTGATGATAACTGAGACCCCGAAAAATTTTTATAGACGAGGCGACTGAAATAACAAAACAAGATGGTATAATTGTAGGTACAGACCAAATAAGTATACGGAAATCTAATGTATAGCATAAAGCAGCAACAATAGATACAATCCAAAAGGTAGCTACAATGATGTATGTGCGCTTTAAAGTTACAATTTGTTTGTATCTCAGCCCCAACAACAGGGCGAGAAGTCTGTCCACGCTTATGGCCGTTATCGTCATCAAAGACGCTCCACAGAATACATAGGCTGTGGTGTTGGAGGACTCAAATGCGTATCGACAAAGATTCCAGTGTTCGTGGACCATGGACATCCAAAACGTTGCACGGCAAGGCTGGGAGACAAGACCAACCAACAGATCAGTTGTAGCCAGACAACGATACAAGAGTTTGGATGGTGGATGAAGGGAAGATTCTTTGTGAAGAGCAACAAGGATGAGAGAATTTCCGAGAAATGCTGTGATGGAGAGGAGAATGTGAAGTACTGCGAAAGAAACTGATTCTTTTTGAAGTCCACCCGCTATAGGAGGGGAGCATAGCAGTTCTTCAAATGCTTTCGCCTGTGTGCCACCATTCGTGAAATTTGCTGTGGACATTGTTCTATCTTCGCTTCCTTTTCCTAGCAGGTTTTTTGTGATTGTAACGAGAAATGAGGCTCGGACAGGACAAGCCTACCAAAGATCAATGAAACCCTATTTTCTAGAGAATTTCCACAATCAGAATCCTTCACCTGCGTTTAAGCATTTAAAATTCGTCAGAAAACTCTCTGTTGTATCAAAAAATTACCAGAGCCTGCGCGGTACGTCAGTTAAGAAAGAACGCTATAATGCAAATGTGGAGACATCTGTCATGAAACCTTCACTGACTGGATGCTAGTCATATCATATCATTTTTGTGGAGTTGCCAGACAACAATACAAGAGTTTCGTCGGCGGGTGAAGAGAAAATTTCTTGCCAAGAGGGAACAAGTTTCCCTTAAAAAAACAATAAAAATGAAAAAAAAAAAAAATTAACGAAACCGTGAGTGTATCAACTGAGTAATTTTAAGCCTTAAATCGTGCGACCAAAACGTTCTTTTTTTCTTTGTCTGTTTGAAAGATTACGAACACATCACACACCGGAAGATCTTTTCAGTAACTTGCCCTATTTCAAGTTAATCAAAAAGGAACAAAAAAACAGGAAGTTCTATTTTGAAACAAAGGTGTTTAATATAGGTCATAAGCGGCTGTCTCTCTTATTTCCACCAGGTCAATTTCGCGTCAAGAATAATTTTTACCTGAGACACTGTCAACTGAAAAACTTTACTTAGGAAAGAACTAAATTAGATTTGGTTTGACTCGAAATAACTTTCTGACTACATTTGGGGCCATAATTATCTCCTCAGTCCATAGAGACCGTCGCAACGCCCCCAAAATTGAAAAAAAGACATATTTTGCAACATTGTAGATTGTCATTGAACCTTCTTTCTAGGAAAATTTCACTTCTCGAAAGCGAGAGACATTATCTATGCTAGAAATTAATCTATCGTATTTCGTGTCTTAATAAACAGTTGATCCGTCTTTCCTAAAGTTTGTTTGACGTTGTATGTAGCAAAAGATAATATTTGTCTTGACCTGCCAAGCAAAAATCTCGTAAACTTCACTTTGTTAAAAACATTTACACAGAAACTTCCTTAATAACGTTCACTCAAGTATTAAGTAAAGCTCATTCTTTCGCAAGAGTTTCCTACTTTGTATTCCTGCAACTTATATTTAAAAAAATCAAGTGAAGCGGGGATGTTTATTAACTAAAATTGTTGTGCGTCACTACTAAGTGTTAGAGCATAGCTAGCAGAGTCGCGCAATCAAATTCATTATACGTGAGCGTGCTCAAAATCCCGATAGTGCACGCTGATAGCGTCAGCAAATCCGACCTCGCCAGAAATTTTTTTTTCGTTCAAACGGCCATTGTTAGCGCGGGGAAAAATAATATATTTCGCGACAATAATGGATACAAACAGAAACTCGGCCTACTAGTCCGAAAAGAAAGACGATGTTTCGACCTTTTACCTTGGGCTAGAGTTCTTAAATGAGGCAGAAAGAGAGAAAAACCAAGGAAAAGGAGACTCGGCATCAGCGCCGTCACGATTCGCTTCAATTGATATTGTTGTCCGTTTTTCACGTCGGATTTGATGCACAATTCCACCGGCTATGTTCTAAAGCAATCGCCTCGGGCAACTTTTACGCTTCTTGAGTGCTCTCCAAACTTCCCGCGTGCTCCATAACTCGATAGTGCACGCTAAAGCATGAACCAATTCTTAATTTGTTCAATCTCGAAATGAATTTGCACAAGGAGATAAGATTATTAAATTTTGCTTTCATTATCATTTTACAAAGTAATGGAAAAGCCATCCATATTGAGGAGACCTAACGTCGGTAAAAGCTGTGAGGGAGTGGCGAATGTTGACAGTAGACAAATAAATTGGCTACTGTTTTACCTAAAAATCTTCCTCAGTAGAGTTCACTTTTCTTAAAGACTCCTTATATGAACTGCTTACCCTGTCGGCATGAACAACACGAAACAGATAATCAACAACCATAACAAACGCATCCTAACAGCATCTATACAGTCTGATGACACCGCCGCCACCGCCACTACCATTGATAACAACAAGACATGCAACTGCCGACAAAAGAACACATGCCCGCTCGACGGAAACTGCCTGCAACCATCAGTAATCTACCAAGCCTCCGTTACACGCAAAGACAACAACACGACAGAAACGTACATCGGACTCAGAAGATGACTTCAAAACAAGATACAGAAACCACACCGCATCATTCCGCCACGCTAAACACAGAAACTCTACCGAACTCAGCAAGCACATCTGGACCCTCAAAGACAACAACATCGATCACTTTATTTCCTGGCGCATTCTCTCATCGCACTCACCGTATAACAGCTCAACTAAAAGATGTAACCTCTGCCTCAAAGAAAAATTCCTAATCATCTGCCGGCCCGAACTATCAACACTAAACAAACGTAATGAACTTGTGTCTTCATGCCGCCACAGAAGCAAAGCCCTCCTACGCAACAACTAAACTGTCAATTTCGCGCTGCATAAATTAGACTAGTTAGATCATGCAAATTATATTGTATATAAGCAATGGTAAAGTTTATTCTCATTAAATCCCCTGATGAGTGGGCGACCACGAAACAGGCTTGTAGGGATGAACTTGTAGTTTACTTGTCTTTTTCCTCCCACAATATATACTTCGCTCTACTTCTATGTATTGAGCACTGTTCTACGAGAATCAAGTCACACTTATATATATATATATATATATATATATATATATATATATATATATATATATATATATATATATATATATAACTGCAGACAGTACTGTTTCGGCCTTCTGGGCCTCATCAGTGCAGTTTTTTTTTTATGTTTAAGGTGGACGGCCGGGCCCCCGATGAAGGGCGTGTGCAATGCCCGCCAACCAACAGGACTAATCCCACCCATGGCTTGCGTGCAATGCCTTAGGGTTAGGGTCCACCAGAAACGAGGGTCACCAGACGCCAAACTCGCTGGGGAATCGAACCCCACCTCACAGAAACAAAAATTGGGTACACAGAACTAAAACGAACAAGGACAAACAGACCAGTGCAGTACACCAAAAAAGGAGACCAGCACATGGACAACAAAACAAATACTCACGAAAGGCTACTGTGCAGTGCACCAACAAAGGAGACCCAGCACAAGCAGCGGACAGACACACTTACAAAGTAGACAGAACGAACGATACTAACCCAGTGCAGTGCACCAACGAAGGAGACCCAGCCCATGGGTTACGAAACAGATACTAAAAATTAGGCTACTGTGCAGTACACCAATGAAGGAGACCCAGCACAAGCAGCACAAAGACACGCTCACTCAAGCAAAAGATCACACGTCACTCAAGCAAAAGAAGAACGAGGCTACTGTGCAGTACACCAATAAAGGAGACCCAGCACGAGCCTAACCGAGACACACTCATTCGAGCAAAAAAGGAAACTAAATAACTACGGGGAGCAGGACTAAATGGAAAAGACAAGGGAGTCGTTTACCACTGAAGCTATGATGCCACGGGCGCCCCACTGACGATGGAAGACGCGACGACGCCTGTCAGACTTGCACCGCCTGAAGGAAATTGGTAAATAAAACTTCAGGCGGGCCTTGATAGAAGCAATCACCGCCACAGCGCCAGGACGAACGTTACGGAAACGGAAATCGTTCCTACTCCGCCAAATACAAAACTTAGAAACATTGAGCAGATAGACAAAGACACGCGGGACAGAAACCAGTTCACTAGAGTTGAAACCAAAGAGGACATGACGTAAAGAGATGGCA
The DNA here is from genome assembly GCF_964205215.1 of Stylophora pistillata. Taxonomy (NCBI): domain Eukaryota; kingdom Metazoa; phylum Cnidaria; class Anthozoa; order Scleractinia; family Pocilloporidae; genus Stylophora; species Stylophora pistillata. The sequence goes on from NC_142529.1 coordinate 28,470,888, forward strand.
GGACACATAGGAGAGAAGGAAAACAGCAAGGACTGGACCCAGGCGAGAACACTCTGAGCAAGTGGACAGTAGAAGAACAAATGCTTGGGTGACTCGACCGTGGGTCTACAAAAACACGAGAGAGGAACAGATAAACCAAAAGAGGAGAGACGCCGGGCGGTGTACAGGACGCCGTGCGCAATCTTCCAATTTAGGTCGATGACACGACGGTCAAGATAAAAGAAGGATAGGGCACGCCACGTGGCAGGCCAGTCAAGGTTGGGATAGATGAATAGAAACTTAAGGACACAATAAGGCTGGACCATGTTCTCAGAGAGAAGATATAGGTAGCAAGACTTGGTAGACATAGTAAGAACGGGAGAACAAACAAGAGGGCATGAAGAGCCGTAGACTAAAGAGTTTTTTGACGTGGCGAAGGCCCCGTCGAGCTTACGCCAAGCCAAAACCAGAGCTTGATAGAAGGGCGGCAAGACCCTGAAGTCGAAACTAAAAGGACGAGAAAACACAACAAGAGGAGAGACACCAAACAAAGAGTTAAACCAAAAGGACATGAGAGCGACCCAACTGGATGGGGAGGAGACGAATCTCCTCACCCATTGACCAAGGAGGGCCCTCACCTTGGACTGAATATTAACCACAGAAAAACCACCAAAAAGGGGAGATTGAACCACGGCCGAACGGGAGACAAGCTCAACCTTGCCAGACCAGAAAAACGAGAAAACAAGACGGGAAAGCTTCGCCTCCACCCAGGTCGGCATGTGGATAAGAGAGGCCACATACCAAACCCGGGAGAGGGCGAGAGCGTTAATGACTAGGGCCTTGCCATGAAAAGAGAGAACACGAGAACGCCAAGACTTGAGAACACGGTCCACCGCATTAATGCGAGGACGCCAGTTGTCTTCATCAAGGTTACCGGGGCCGACAAACACCCCCAGCACCTTGAGCTTAGCAGGAGACCAGTCAAAAGGAACCGGGGGGTCCGTACGACCCCGCCAACCACCCAACCAGAGACCCTTGGACTTAGAAAGGTTGATCTTAGATCCAGAAGCTAGTTCAAAAAGCTTGTAAGTCTCAAGGGCAGCCAGAATGCCAGAATCAGTGGTAAGGATTAAAGATGTATCGTCCGCGTACTGCGAGATGGGAGACAGTACGGGACACCCAGGGAGAGACAGACCCTTGATACGGGGGTCTGCACGGATACTACACGCAAGAACCTCAGACACAAGAACATATAGGAGGGGAGAAAGAGGGCACCCCTGCCGGACACCACGAGAAAGGCTAAAGAAAGGAGTCAGGAACCCATTCACATTGACCGCGCTTTGAACATGAGTATAGAACAAGTCGACCCACGCGACAAAGGAAGGGCCAAAGCCCATGGTGACAAGAGTGGACTGCATGAAGCCCCAATCCACACGGTCAAAAGCCTTCTCTTGATCGAGGGACAGGATGGCGACAGGGGTGCCAGAAGACTCAGTATAGCTGACAACGTCTCTAAGCAGAGCAACATTTTCTCCGATAAAACGGCCAGGGACTCCGCATGTTTGATCTCGGCTGACAACGAGGTGTATTACCCGGAGGAGACGCCCAGCTATGGCACGAGAAGCAAGTTTATAATCCACGTTTAGAAGAGATATGGGCCGCCAATTTTTGGGGTCAAGGCGGTCCCCCTTCTTGAAAGACAGAGTGATGATACCTCTGCGCTGAGAGAGGGAGAGAAAACCAGAGGAAGAGCATTCATTAAGAACAGAAACAAGATCAGAGCCAACCACGTCCCAGAAACGGAGATAGAATTCCATAGGCAGGCCGTCTAAACCAGGTGCCTTGTTACGAGCCATGCCCTTGAGAGCGACGAGGACCTCTGATGATGTAAGAGGGCCCTCACAACTGTTGGCCTGATCTTGAGAGAGAACAGAAGACAAATTTTCAAGAAGAGAAGATTGAACATGAGGGTCAGTAGGTGAGGCTGTATAAAGACTAGAATAGAAGGAACCAAGAGACGCACAGAGATCGGCAGAAGACGAGACGATAGAGCCATCAGGCTCTCTCAGCGCAGAGATATGACGGTCAGCGGAACGTTTTTTCTCGAGACGAAGAAAATACTGCGAGGAAGACTCACCCTCCTCAACCCATCGGACTCTCGCACGCACCTGAGCCCCCCTCGCAGCATGGAAATCAAGCCGGGCAAGCTCAGAACAAGCAGACCGCCAAGGGTCAATGCAGGAAGTAATTCCAGAATCAACTTTGGCCTGAAGATGCTGGACAAGACGTACCAGGGCATCTCTGGATGAAGATGTTGTGCGGGCTTTATTTGCACAAAAGCGGATAGTAAGCCCCTTGATTTTACTTTTCCCACGATCCCACCACTTAGCTAGAGAAGGAAAGCGGGGGATGGCAAGGCGCCAAGCAGACCATTCATCACGGACTAGTTGCCGATAGTCCGGATCGTCGAGGATGGAAGTATTCAGCTTCCAGTAGCCTGGGCCAGGTGGAACGGCATCGGGAACAGACAGAGATAAACACAAACCGCGATGGTCCGAGAACGGACACACATACACGGAACAAGACGACACTGATGGGACCCACGCAAATGGGACCCCAAAAAGGTCAATACGCGACGCTAAACTGCCATTCCACCTGGTCCAGGTGAACCCAGGAGTAGTGGGGTGGAGATAACGCCAGATGTCAATGACGCAGGACGCCTCAAAAAGATGGTTTAGTGTGGGAGAACTATCTCCAGACAAGGAGGCGGGGTCTGGGCCACGCCTATCTCGAGCCCTATCAAATACAGCATTGAAATCTCCAGCAAGGACCGTAGGGATGGAAGGGTCGATCCTTGAATGAAGGCCATCGAAAAACAGGTCTCGTGCAGGGTTGCAATTAGGAGCATAGACACAGACAACTCGGAAAATTTTATCATGAAACGAGAATTCACATTGTAAGAAACGACCATCAGCAGACCAAGACTTTAGAAGGGAGATAGAGGGACGATAGAGAACAACACACCCACAAGAGTGAATAGAACCCGGGGCTAGCACAGACAAGAAACCAGACGAGGAAAACCACGATGAACATTCAGTTAAGGAAACACGATGAGTCTCCTGAAGGCAGATAACATCCACCTTCACCGGGAGAGAGCGCAACCATTGCACGAGACCATCACGCTTCGACCGGTCCCTGATGCCATTGACATTCAAAGTAAGGAGAGACAAAGCCATGAGGAAGAGATGGATGACCCTCATGAAAGCCAGGGCTGGGGCTGGGGTTTCCCCTTCCTACTGGGAAGATTGGGGACAGCCCTCGTACGCTTAGAGACCGTACTCGCCAACTGAGTATGAGAAGGAACCATGACACGTTTCTTAGAGCGTTTCCTGGAGACAACTTCAAAACCGTCCGATGACATGCTCCTCGTGAGAGGAGAGGAGAATTCAGAAATATCAGGAGACTCTGAGCCCTGAACAGGGGTAGAGTCCTGAGAGGAGAATTCGGTGATATCATCATCGACATTAGTGACACTTTGGCCAACACTAGTATTAGTGGTACTTTGACCAGACTTAACTATTTTACTGGTACTTTGACCAAACTTAACTAATTTACTGGTACTTTGACCAGACTTAACTATTTCACCGGTACTTTGACCAGACTTAACTAAAGAACTGGTACTTTGACCAGACTTAACATTATCAATAAATAATTCACTGGAATTAACTAAAGTACTGGTACTTTGACCAGACCTAACATTATCAATAACTATAGGACTGGTACTTTGACCAGACATAACACTATCATTAACTAAAGGACCGGTACTTTGACCGGACTCACTATTATTAACTAAACTGGTGTTTTGACCAGCGATACTATTATTAGGAACACTATTTATTTCTGAGGCCTCAGATTGTTTAGGAACGTTATTTAGATTACTGATTTCATTATTACTGGCTTCGCCAGGAGCAGAGATAACCATTTCTTCAGACGGAAGATCAACAGATTCGTTGGGTGGACAAGGAACGTTACCCGGCAGATTTGCCACATCTCCAGAAGAAATGGGCGGGAAATCAGCGGCCGGGGGAACAACATAGGGCGTAGAGCCCCAGACATTTCCGGTACGGCGGGAAGGGCAGTTACGGGCGAGATGACCAGCTTCCCCACATTCCCTGCATTTTCCATTGAAGGGACAGTCAGCAGCTTTATGACCCATGGTTTTGCAGATAGAGCAGAATGGCTTGATACCACGATACCAAATGCGCACAGGGTAACCGTCAATGGTGATTTGTGCGGGGATAGGTTTCTCCATGGACATGGTCAGAATTCGTGATCCAGTAAGAAGATGTGGACGCCCCATGAAAGCCTGACGTTTGCAGAAGAAAACTTTGCCAAAGGTCTTGAAGTCCTCGCACAGGATCGCGTCATCCCCTTCAGCGGGGTAGTGATGGATATAGACGAGCGTGTGTGGACGATCGGAATTGGTGACACTACATTCCACACCATCGAGATTTATAAAACCGGACTCAACAAGACTCGCCATATCGTCAGGATCTTTGAAAGTGAGGCGAATAAGGCCTCCCGGAACGAACTCAACCGCAGATAGTCTATTAAGGTCGATTTCCTTTTCCAACATTTTAAGAACAGCTGGTCTAGGGTGGACCGTAACTGCCGCCGTAGCATGGACAACACAAGTTCTAGCACATATTAACATTTTGAAAAGGAATAGGAAGAGAGAAAAAAACAAAAAGGAAAGAAAGGAGAGAAAAAGGACTACAACAATTGCCAAAAAAGGCAAAAAAGGCAAAAAAACCACCAAGTTCAGCAAAGCTGAAACCTGGATGGGTTCCCAACAAAGTTCGGCCCCACCAAAAAAAACCAAAAACGAGATGGGTGACCGAAAACAACAAGACAAAAAAGACTGGCGTTCCACTCCCGGCAGGTACTTAGCACAGTCGAATAAATTTGAAAAATGAGAGAATACTTACAAATCCTTTGCCCACGATGAGGTTTCGGACCAACACTTTACCTTGCAAAGATGAAATCCCGCGTCAGGTAAGTAGGGCGCACACTGTTTCGACCTATGTGGGCCTCATCAGTGCAGTTTTTTTTATGTTTAAGGTGGACGGCCGGGCCCCCGATGAAGGGCGTGTGCAATGCCCGCCGACCAACAGGACTAATCCCACCCATGGCTTGCGTGCAATGCCTTAGGGTTAGGGTCCACCAGAAACGAGGGTCACCAGACGCCAAACTCGCTAGGGAATCGAACCCCACCTCACAGAAACAAAAATTGGGTACACAGAACTAAAACGAACAGGGACAAACAGACCAGTGCAGTACACCAACAAAGGAGACCAGCACATGGACAACAAAACAAATACTCACGAAAGGCTACTGTGCAGTGCACCAACAAAGGAGACCCAGCACAAGCAGCGGACAGACACACTTACAAAGTAGACAGAACGAACGATACTAGCCCAGTGCAGTGCACCAACGAAGGAGACCCAGCCCATGGGTTACGAAACAGATACTAACAATTAGGCTACTGTGCAGTACACCAATGAAGGAGACCCAGCACAAGCAGCACAAAGACACGCTCACTCAAGCAAAAGATCACACGTCACTCAAGCAAAAGAAGAACGAGGCTACTGTGCAGTACACCAATAAAGGAGACCCAGCACGAGCCTAACCGAGACACACTCATTCGAGCAAAAAAGGAAACTAAATAACTACGGGGAGCAGGACTAAATGGAAAAGACAAGGGAGTCGTTTACCACTGAAGCTATGATGCCACGGGCGCCCCACTGACGATGGAAGACGCGACGACGCCTGTCAGACTTGCACCGCCTGAAGGAAATTGGTAAATAAAACTTCAGGCGGGCCTTGATAGAAGCAATCACCGCCACAGCGCCAGGACGAACGTTACGGAAACGGAAATCGTTCCTACTCCGCCAAATACAAAACTTAGAAACATTGAGCAGATAGACAAAGACACGCGGGACAGAAACCAGTTCACTGAGTTGAAACCAAAGAGGACATGACGTAAAGAGATGGCAGGACACATAGGAGAGAAGGAAAACAGCAAGGACTGGACCCAGGCGAGAACACTCTGAGCAAGTGGACAGTAGAAGAACAAATGCTTGAGTGACTCGACCGTGGGTCCACAAAAACACGAGAGAGGAACAGATAAACCAAAAGAGGAGAGACGCCGGGCGGTGTACAGGACGCCGTGCGCAATCTTCCAATTTAGGTCGATGACACGACGGTCAAGATAAAAGAAGGATAGGGCACGCCACGTGGCAGGCCAGTCAAGGTTGGGATAGATGAATAGAAACTTAAGGACACAATAAGGCTGGACCATGTTCTCAGAGAGAAGATATAGGTAGCAAGACTTGGTAGACATAGTAAGAACGGGAGAACAAACAAGAGGGCATGAAGAGCCGTAGACTAAAGAGTTTTTTGACGTGGCGAAGGCCCCGTCGAGCTTACGCCAAGCCAAAACCAGAGCTTGATAGAAGGGCGGCAAGACCCTGAAGTCGAAACTAAAAGGACGAGAAAACACAACAAGAGGAGAGACACCAAACAAAGAGTTAAACCAAAAGGACATGAGAGCGACCCAACTGGATGGGGAGGAGACGAATCTCCTCACCCATTGACCAAGGAGGGCCCTCACCTTGGACTGAATATTAACCACAGAAAAACCACCAAAAAGGGGAGATTGAACCACGGCCGAACGGGAGACAAGCTCAACCTTGCCAGACCAGAAAAACGAGAAAACAAGACGGGAAAGCTTCGTCTCCACCCAGGTCGGCATGTGGATAAGAGAGGCCACATACCAAACCCGGGAGAGGGCGAGAGCGTTAATGACTAGGGCCTTGCCATGAAAAGAGAGAACACGAGAACGCCAAGACTTGAGAACACGGTCCACCGCATTAATGCGAGGACGCCAGTTGTCTTCATCAAGGTTACCGGGGCCGACAAACACCCCCAGCACCTTGAGCTTAGCAGGAGACCAGTCAAAAGGAACCGGGGGGTCCGTACGACCCCGCCAACCACCCAACCAGAGACCCTTGGACTCATCAGTGCAGTGCTAATGCTAGGATGGAGGAGAACCAATATGGTCACCCCAAACGATCCAACCTTTGTGGTATCGTCTAAGCCATGCCAGAGTGCTCAAACTAGAGTACACTAGCGAGCATGCGCAATTGCAGAGCAATGACTCATCCTAGTTAGAGTGCTCAATTTGGACATGAAAGCAAAGCTTTGTATGCCAAAGAGCTATATCTATATATATGTCTATATCTAATGAAAACTTTATAGGAAAATTGTAATGATGAACTCCCAGCAACATTTACTACTCCAACAATATACAGTTGTAAATCGTGTCGTAAAAGTGTCAAAAAATGCTCTTAGCGGTTTTAGCTGGGGTATCGTTTCTTATTTTGAACCAAAAGAGGTTAACGATTCTTTTAAAAACTAGCAATTCCGTACTACTCTTCCCTTTCTGTCAACAATGCGCAAAAAGAAGTAAATAACTGAAGACGAAGACCCCCAGAAGGCTGGCGTTTCTTTTGGGCTTTTTTCAGTGACACCAAAAGCTACTCAGTGTTTATTTTAGCCGGAAAATGTATTTGGCCGTGGTTTTGTTATGGCATCGCTCGATATAAACACTTTACACGGCCATATTGACCAGCTTAAGATATTTATAGGTAGTTAAAAACTCGCTATATTAGCGATCAATGAGACCAAGCCTGATAGTTCCATCGGTGATTCAGAAATATATCTACCGGGATTTGACGTCTTCAGAAGGGACCGTACCGTCAACGGGAGATGCGGTGGCGGTGTATGTTTTTATTTACGAAACAACGTAAATTACCATGTGGTGGAGGAGTTCGGTGCTGACCAACTTGAATGTCTTGTTATCGAAATCACCAGACCGCATTCCAGACCTTTTTCAATAGGTACATGGTACAGACCGCCAAGTTCCCAACAAGAAATTATTAATCAATTTGAAAACCTTTTAGATATAACTGTTTCAGAACGCAGCGATTTCTACCTACTCGGTGGCCTGAATTGTGACATGTTGCACGATCGGTCAAACAACCACACGTCGCCGCATTTAATGAACATATTTGATGTTCACGGATTGAGTCAAATGATTTCTGAACCAACTAGGACTACACCGATATGACGAACATTGATTTATCTTTCTATAAGTAATAATCCCAAAAAATATTTAATTCTGTGTCGTTCATCGTTGCATTAGCGATCATTCACTTGTGTTTATGACGATAAAGATACGCTATGAACGTGCTGATTCGCATTGCTCTATTGAAACTCGCAGTTTTAAGAATCTTAATATCGACCAATTTCTACATGACCTTGTACGAAAACCATGGGATTTAATTGGCTTAGGGTCAGATGTGGGACGCATGGAAGTCCTTAAAGACGCTCCCAATGGATTTCACAAGTGCTGATGCGTAAAATCCACAAACGAAATTATTTTAAAAAAGAAAGCTGCCGGCAAAAATAATATTGCTAGGTGGGAACAGTACAGGCAGGCGCAAAATAGCCCATCAATCGAGATCGAAGATGAAGGGTAGTCAGAAAAAGGCTATTAACACTTGATTGACAATTTATTTTATTTTATCTCATACTCCTGGGGAACCCATAGTTACTCTCGGCTAGGCGTTGAGCTTGTACAACACTTCCTTTCTGCTCCCCAAACCTTTCGCGTACTTCCTATTTTTACAACCGCACGCCGAGACAGGAACCTATCATAGAATCTAGATTTTCAAAAATGAAGACAAATCAGCTCGACTAGACACTATCGGCTTCGCTTTTAGTCTGGAGTGTCATCAAAAACTAAATTATTCATATCATTTTCATAGCATGCCACTTTATTTTTTTTATTTTTACTCCATTGCTTTTCTTACAGACACCGGAATGACTGACAGACAAAGGTGTATAAATCCCTTTACGATTCTTGAATTATGGTTCCCTCCCGGAAATTGACTTTGTAATTGCTCAGAACAAAAGACTGCAGCTTTGGAACTAAACAATAGCATATTGGTAGCAGTCAGGTATTGATTCCAGTAGATAAAATTTAATCTGTCTTCAATGAAATTTTTTTTCTTGGCAAACAAAGACGACATCGGCCATACTATTGTTTGACAATAGAGTAAGAAAACTCCCTTTTATCACTTTATTGAAATGAATTTAAAAAAGGAGTATATTTAGATCTGCTTTCATTTTCTAGGGTTGTGAATAATGCGGAAATACTCTCTCTGTATTGTTGTCAATTCTAAACTCAAAAAAGACTTCTTATAACGAATTAAAAGAGAGCAAATGAAAGTTAGGGACAGTAAATCGCTTGGAAATGATAAAAATAGAATCAAAACAACTTGGAGTTAGTTCACAGTTGCACCAGCAACAAACGTGAAAAATAAACATGGAGAATAAACATGAGAGTATAATGCATGTATATATTTCCTTCGATGATGACTTGTTCTATTCATGATGAATTGTGGTGGAACAAAATACTCCTTTAAAAAGATATAGATGGTGTTTCCGTTTCCTTCCCTTCAATTGTCTTCGTGCAAAAAAAAAAAAAAAAAACAGACCATGCTCAATTTTATTGAGCTTCCTATGTCTTCCCATCCGTTCACATATCTGGCTAGAGTTCTAAAATAATCATCGAGACTTTATAATTCTGCTTAGAAGGTATTAATAAGGGCAATGTTTGGGGAGGCACTAACTCGATGGAAAGCTAAATACTTCTCTGATAGTTTGCTTCACTGCTTGTCTCACTTCATTTATTTTCCAGCAGTAAAGGAAAGGATTTAACGTTGAGTTAAACAAAACTAAGAGAGATGCTAAACCTCTTATGATGAGTAAGTGTGTTGAATATGTTTTTCTTTGGCTGATCACAATTTCCACCAAAACATGTGGCAAATAAGAAACAAAAAATGCCAACTGCACCCACAGTGCACTGTAAACTGCCTTTTGGTATCGCGCAATGTTCAGTGCATTTGGTTGGCTCGTCTGTTGTTGAACATGATCTTGTACTTGTGTCTGATGATGCTTGAGAGTGAGAAATATTTTTGAGTTCGAGGCCAGTGAAATAAAAAGGCAAAGTGGTATACTTATGTACCCGTACAACAAGGTTAAACGGAGATCAAAACTGACGCTTAAACCGGCGACAAGAGATAAAACCCAAAAGGTAGCTACAATGATATATGCTCGCTTCAAAGTTACAGTTTGTCTGTATCTCAGCCCCAGCAACAGGGCGAGAAGTCTGTCCACGCTTATGGCCGCCATTGTCAACAAAGACACTCCAGATAATGCATAGCCTGATATGAAGGTTGCGTCCCTTGCGTATGTACAAGGAGACCAGTGTTTGTGAGCTATAAACATCCAACAAGAAGCCATGAGAGGCTGGGCTACAAGGCCAACCAACAGATCAGTTGTTGCCAGACAACGATACAAGAGTTTGGACGGCGGATGAAGGGAAGACTCTTTGTGAAGGGCAACAAGGATGAGAGAATTTCCAACAAGGAGACCAGTGTTTGTGAGCTATAAACATCCAACAAGAAGCCACGAGAGGCCGGGCTACAAGGCCAACCAACAGATCAGTTGTTGCCAGACAACGATACAAGAGTTTGGACGGCGGATGAAGGGAAGACTCTTTGTGAAGGGCAACAAGGATGAGAGAATTTCCAACAATTGCCGTGATGGAGAGGAGAATGTTAACTGTTGAGAGGGAAATTGACTCTTTATGAAGGCCACTCACGAAAGAGGGGGAGCACGTCAGTTCTTCCAGTGTTTTCGTCTTCGTTCCACACCCACTGAAATTTTTTGTGGACATTATTCGGTATTTGTTACCTTCTTTTTATAGGTTATCTGTGATTGCACTAATATATTTTTTTGGAACAGCACATGCTGAGCGACGATCACTGAGACCTTAATGACGTCCTTAATAATCATCAAATAAGACTTCTCTACCAGCGTCTATTTACTTACAATGCATCGGGATATTGTCTATTTTGCCAACGTAAAGAGAATATTTTTTTCCCTTGAACTTTGAACTATATGGCCATACCAACTGGCTATATGGTAATCTAATGTGTAGGATAAAAGAATGACATTAGATACAATCCAAAAGGTAGCTACGATGATGTATGTGCGCTTCAAAGTTACGATTTGTCTCTATCTCAGCCCCAACAGCAGGGCGAGAAGTCTGTCCACGCTTATGGCTGTTATCGTCATCAACGACACTCCACATAACGCACGGGCTGTGATGGCGGCTGCGTCACTCTGCGAATCGACAAAGACTCAGAAAATTGTCTATTATGGCAAAAAGCTTATTTTTGTCCCTTTAACTTGTCAGGTACACCCCGTATGAAATTGGAATAAGAGGAAAATACATTAAAACACATGGAACATTATCATGGTTTTCTCTGTGCGACAAACAATTCCTCCTCGGGAAGTCACTCATTATCAACGGTTCAGTACGAGTTACTTTGCTCGTGAATAAGTTTAACCCCTGAGCAACACGACTCGCGGACAATGGAGTGACGTGCCGCTATGCTAATAACGAGGACTAGCTCGTAAGCTGACCCAGTTTTATTGACAGGGTGTCAATCAAATGTCCATATCATTTGTGTAAAGTTGAGGCTTGAATCGTTATTAGCATCAGCAAGCTAGAAATAAAGAAACTGAAACAACCGGTTATGGTGAATTTTATTTCACACGCATTATTAAAGTTTGTTAACATACACAAGCAACGTAACCATCTTTACATATTCATAAGCATTACGGAAATTTTTCTGGGACGACTAAACAAATTCGAGACTAAACATTAACAAATGCAACTCGGTTGGCAACATGGTGTCGATAACAGGCCTCTTTCTTTGAGTTAAGAAAAAACGTTGAATTTAAAAAACTCTTTTAAACTTCTCTTTGAAGTTTTATCCAACAATTTTCTATTGCTAAAAAAAAAAGAAAAAAGATTAAACGTGAAAGTAAAATGCACGCATATCTTTTTTCGATTATACCTTGCCGTATTCATGAACATTGGTAGCTAGCTAGCACGAAAAATACTCTTGAAGAGATATGGTTGGTGTTTCATTGCATTTCTTTCAGCTATTTCTGTAAAAAAAAGCTATTTAGTGCACACAACAAGCCATTTTGTTTTAATGAATACTCGATTAAAAGTGGGACCCCACAGGGCCTTGCGTTACAGAAATCAATAGTATTGTTCAATGATTGACATTAATCAACATAAAAAACATAAATTATTAGAGGGGAAAATATTCACAACACAAAAGAACATAGATCAACGGACACACTATCCACAACAGACTGCGTACAGACCTCGAACAAAAATATTATTTGAGCTTTTGACTTCTTCCTATCTAATAACATATTTGACGGGCGTTTTCATACAATAATTGTGTAATCACTTTCAGCTTTAAAAGTACTATATATAACTCGAGGAGGACCTAACTCCATGGACAGCAAAGTGCTTGTCTGATTGTTTGCTTCACTGCTCGTCTTACTTCAGTTGTCTTCTAGCAGTAAAGGAGGGGGGCCTTGGGATTTTCGGTTTTGCGGTTTTGACTGTTTTTTGGATCGGTTTTTCGGTTTTTGGGCCAAAGAGGTTCGGTTTTTCGGTTTTTCGATTTTGATGTTCAGAGCGGTTTGCGGATTTTACGTGTTTTTGCATTCGGTTTTCGGTTTCCATGAAAACTCTGATGAGGTTTTCGGTTTTTCCTTTTTGACCCCTTTAAAGGTGAAAATGTAGCGGTTTTGTCAGGTTTGCATGCGGTTTTCGGTTTTGCTGCCTTTTTTCGTCGATTTTTCGGTTTTGGAGGTTTTTTCCTCCGGTTTTGCGGTTTCCCAGAGGCCCCAGTGCCCCCCTCGTAAAGGAAAGAGGTTTAACGTCGAGTTAAAGTAAAGTAAGACACTTGCTATTCCCCTTGGGACTACAAAGTGTGATGAATACGTTTTACTACAAGCGACTACCATTGTTTCTATAAAGTATGGTGCCTAACAAACTACTAACGCTAACTGTACCCACAGTGCACTGTACACTGCCTTTTTGTATCGCGCCGTGTTAAATGCATTTGGTTGGCTCGGCTGCTGTTGGACATGATCTTGTACTTAGGCCTGATGACGACTGAGACCCCGAAAAATTTTTATATTGGAGGTGACTGAAATAACAAGGCAAGATGGTGTTAATATAGAAAAATACAGAATGGGTATACGGTAATCCAACGTGTAGTATAAAGCAGCGACACTAGATAAAATCCAAACGCCAGCTGCAATGATGTATGTGCGTTTCAAAGTTACAATAATGTATAGCCTGTGAGGAAGGAGGCTTCAAATGCATATCGACAAAGATTCCATTGTTCATGAGTCACAGAAAGCCAAAAACTAGCAACGACAATTAGGCTGGGTAACGAGACCAACCAACAGATCAGTTGTTGCTAGATAACGATACAAGAGTTTGGACGGCGGATGAAGGGGAGATTCTTTGTGAAGGGCAACAAGAATAAGAGAATTGCCAAGAAATGCTGTGATGGAGCGGAGAATGTTGACTGTCAAGAAAGAATTTAAAAAAATTCTTGTTGAAGCCCACCAACCAGAGAGGGGGAACAATACAGTTCTTGAATTGTCTTGGTCTGTGTTCCACCCCAGTAAAATTTGTCGTCGACATTATTCTGTGTTCCTCTCTTTTTTTCCTTTTTTGAGAAATATTCGATCTAAACAGCTACACAACGACGAGGATCACTAAAAAAAGAGCTCCCAACGTACTGAGTCATATAACTTCCCCATCATTGCTTATTCGTTTGAAAAATGTCAGAGAAATTGTCGCTTTAACTTGTCAGGTACACCCCGTATAAAATTGGAAAAGGAAGCAAATACATAAAAACACCTGTAACATAATTACTGTTTTCTCTGTACGACCTAAAATCCCTCTTAAGTTAGCCTACGGGCCCATTATCAACGTTTCAGTAAGAGTTACTTCGCTCGTGAATGATAAGTTTGAGGCCTTGAGCAACACGACTCGTGGACAAAAGAGCGACGCAAAACTAATAACAAGGACCTGCTCGCAAGCTGACCTAGTTTCATTGATGGGGTGTCAATCAAATGTCCATATCATTTGTGTAAAGTTGAGGCTTGAATCATTATCAGCCTAAGCAAGCTAAAAATAAAGAAGATTCAAGTTAAGGATTTCCAACCCATATCAATCAGTCAAGGAAATTCAAATGTCTATAACGAATTGAAATTGATGTATAGCCACACATGCAAACTTACTTTAACATATTCGAATTCAACAGTGTAATTAGTAACATTTTATAGCTCTTTTACCTCCGTTTCGTCTCCGACAAAACTAGAACAAAGCAAAAGAAGAGCTAAAAAATGACGCGAACATACAATTTTCTGCCGCTTTCGTTTGCATTCTCTATTTGTTTTCCTCCTTTCGCCAACAAATTAATATTCTTAGTGATTTTCCTGGATATTCATAAGCCAAAGTTTGCCTATTATATCGTAGTTATACAATTTCTTCGCTTACAACGTCTTGTTCGCGAAAAGACAAGTAAATCATTTTGGCATCAAACAAGCTTTGACGTATAAGGCAGGTCACTGAGTTCTTCATGTCGTAATTATCTCAAGCGATTATATTAGCAATTGTTCTCTGATAATGGAGTTTTTATTATAATGCTAAAGTTAACATGATAATCCATTGATCGAGAAGTAAAATGAACGAATTGGGATAAATTTGATCGAAAAAACAAAGTTTGTGTTGTTAACTTGCTTGCTGCCAATTTTGGTGACCGAGAGATCAAGGCTTTTAGAGAAAATGGTGAAAGAAACAAAGGTATCAAAAACTGTGTTCAGCCACCTTAATCTAGGAATGAATTAGTATCAAGAGTCAAACACATGGACAAATGTGATAGTATTGTTATTCTACAACTTATTAAAAGCTCAGTCTTCTTATGTAGAAATTCATTCAGAGCTGAGTAAGGAGGATTAATAAATATCATCAGTGTGGGGAAAAAAAAGAAAAATCCGGTGAAAAGAACTCTATAAGAACCATACTTAATCATGATGGCAGTAGTAATCGGTGACGATAAAACGTATTCATTTGGCTCAGTAGTCATAAGGGAAGTAGCAGAACTATTATGAACTAAAATTCATAAGCATTATGTACTATGCACAGACTTCCAATTTTTTGATAAGATTCTAATTTCTTCCTATATATCCAACATACAACATATCTGACGAGCGTTCTCTCTGGCTGGTACTAATCGTGACGTTTTTACTAAGCTATGAAAACTGTCCATTGGAGTGTACCTTAAGAAACCGGGGACCTAACTCTAAAACCATGGACAGCAAAGCGCTTGTCTGATTGTCTGTTTCACTGCTTGTCTTACTTCACTTATCTTCCAGCAGTAAAGGAACGGGTTTAACGTCGAGTTAAAGTAAAGAAAGACAACTGCTACTTCCCTTATGACTACTGAGCCAAATGAATACGTTTTATCGTCACCGATTACTACTGCCATCATGATTAAGTATGGTGCGTAGCAAACTACTAGTGCTAACTGCACCCACAGAGCATTGTACACTGCCTTTTTGTATAGCGCCATGTTCAGTTCATTTGGTTGGCTCGGCTGTTGTGGGCCATGATTTTGTTCTTGAGCCCGATGATGACTGAGACCCCGAAAAATGTTTATATACGAGAGGAATGAAATAACAAGGCAAGATGGTATAATTATATAGCCAAACCAAATGGTTATACGGTAATCTAATATGGAGCATAAAGCAGCGACGCTAGATGCAATCCAAAAGGTAGCTAAGATGATGTATGTGCGCTTCAAAGTTACAATTTGTCTGTATCTCAGCCCCAACAATAAGGCGAATAGTCTATCCACGCTTATGGCCGTTATCGTCATCAACGACACTCCACATAATACTGCGGTTGTGAGGGAGGCGGCGTCATATGCGTATCGACAAAGATTCCATTGTTCGTGGACCATGGAAATCCAAGTCGCAACAACGAGAGGCTGGGTAACAAGAGAAACCAACAGATCAGTTGTTGCCAGACAACGATACAAGAGTTTGGACGGCGGATGAAGGGAAGATTCTTTGTAAAGAGCAACAAGGATAAGAAAATTGCCAAGAAACGCTGTGATGGAGAGGAGAATGTTAACTGCTGCAAGAGAAACTATTTCTTGTCGAAGTTCACCCGCCATAGAAGGGGAGCATAGCAGTTCTCCAATTTTTTTTGCCTGTGCGCTGCCTCTGTAATTTGTTGTGGACATTGTTCTGTGCTTGTTTCCTGACAATGACAAGGTAAAAGTAGCGTACTAGACCCTAATCTGATCCAATTTGTTTTCTTCCAATGTCTTGTTCACAATAAGAAGAGAAATATACTTTCATATCAGGTAACTTTCATGTAAAAGGAAAGTTATTGAATTTTTCTTGCTAGAGGGCAAACAATCCCTCTCTATTTGATAGGGTGCTTTTCAAATTTCCATGTCATCTATTGAAGTTCAAACTTGAATATTATCAAACTCGGTAAACTAGAAAAAAAAAAAAAAAAGAAAAGCTGACGATTTTACTTGGTCTATGAAAAATCTGGACTCGTACAATCTCCGAAAGCATTAAACTATTGAAATTGAAATTTTAATCAGAGATGCCAGCTTACTTTAAAATATTTCTTTTAAATTTCTAATGAACACAGTTTTACAGCTAACATAAAATGGTCTATTATCCAGCAAGCTGCACGCTATTCAATCTTGTCGTTGTCATTCTCTGGACCATTGATAAATTTTCCTTATATTACGACATACTACTACTGAAGTGAAATACAATTTATCATTCCCAGGAAGAAATCAAAGGATGGATTAGCTGGTTCTACCTTTCATCAGCAACATTCACCTCAAGACTTCCTCTAATGCGTTGACTCTTTAAAAATGCGCCCACGACATGGCTTTCAAATGACAATGATGGCGATCCCTTTTCTTTTTTACAGTTCATAATTTACCTTACGTTTCTCATTTATGATAAGAGAAGACAACTCGTGACTAAAAATAATTTTGTAACACCTTATTCTGGTTTATTTTTTAAATGTGTCATAATAAAGGCGGCAGTCTATTTTGCGCCACAATTACGTGTTTGTCTAATCGGTTAAGTTTAATTTAGGAATAAATTAGCATCTACAGTCAAACTTACAGACATCTATGATTGTATTGTTGTTTTACATCTTATTTGAACTCCGTCTCCACAGGCAGAATATCATTCATAGCTGAGCGAAGAGGACAAAGTACTGCATTTAATTTCGGAAAATGGAGAGATTTTGAAATAACTGTACAAAAAGCGGGGATTGTAAATTTTATCATATACACACTTACACATTGTGACTAGTATTATAATTATCCAACTGTGCTTCGTAGAGTACAAATAACGTCCAAAACGAGTACAAATATCTCTCGGTATTTGTACTCCAGAGAACCGGTTAGAAATTATCCACGAAATTCGCCCGTACTGAAATAACAATTTGGCGCGTTGGATAATAAATCTCTTATTAGACGTTTCGTTGTGTAGTATGGCTGAGTTTTTTTACTCGTTGCCTTAATATGGTTTAAAGAAGAATTAACATGAGAGTAAAATGTATGCATATCTCTCTTCGATTATGACTAGATATAATTATGATAAAGTTAGAATTAGTAGCACGAAAAATACTTCCTAAAGAAAGTCCACAATCAGAATTCCTCACCAGCGTTTAAGCATTTAAAATGCATCAGAAAATTCTATGTTGTGTCAAAAATGCCCGCAACCTGCGAGGTACCTCAGTTAAGAAAAAGACACTCAAAGGCAAATATGGAGACATCTGCCATTAAACTTTCACCTCCAGGATGCTAATCAAGAGTTCATGTCATTATCAGCCTCAGCAAGCTTAATAAACAATGTGAACTGGAGAATTTACTCGGTCTTAGATAAATAAAGAAATTTTTGACAATCTCCGAACGCATCAAACTATTCAAATTCAAATTTTGATTACAGCTGCGAACATATTTGAAAATATTTAAGTTTACCTTAGTAGTTAATTGCGCTTTGCAGTTTTTCTCTCATCGTTAAAAATTACGCCAGCAAACCGTTTTCTACATTTTTTTTTATTCTTTGTTTATTCTCCTCCTTTAGCCAGCGAATTGTTGGATTCTCTGGTGTGATTACCCATTCTCTCTTGAGGAGTTACATCCTAATGCTTTTGTGAACAAAAATTTATCAACCGCGTTCGAAATTACAAAAATAGCCGAAGGCTTATCTGATTCTAACTTCGTCAGCAACTTTTATCTCAGGACTTCCTCACATGCGTTTACTCTTTAAGAATGCGTCTACGAAATTTCTTTTAAGTAACATACTTGACAATTCCTTTTGTTTTATGGAGTTTCCATTTTACTCCATATGCTCACTTACAAATTGCTAACATTAGTCAAGCAATATTATACATCTCTAAAATTCATAAGCATTATGGACTATGTACAGACTTCCACCAACAATGTTTTCGTAAGTTTCTTATTTCTTCCTATCCAACATACAACATATCTGACGAGCGTTCTCTCTGGCTGGTACTAATCGTGACGTTTTTACTAAGCTATGAAAACTGTCCTTTGGAGTGTACCCTAAGAAACCGGGGATCTAACTCTAAAACCATGGACAGCAAAGCGCTTGTCTGATTGTCTTTTTCACTGCTTGTCTTACTTCACTTATCTTCCAGCAGTAAAGGAACGGGTTTAACGTCGAGTTAAAGTGAAGCAAGACAACTGCTACTCCTCTCATGACTACTGAGTCTACTAAATACGTTATTAAGTATGGTGCATAGCAAACTACTAGGGCTAACTGCACCCACAGAGCATTGTACACTGCCTTTTTGTATCGCGCCATGTTCAGTGCATTTGGTTGGCTCGGCTGCTGTGGACCATGATCTTGTTCTTGAGCCCGATGATGCCTGAGACCCCGAAAAATGTTTATATACGAGAGGAATGAAATAACAAGGCAAGATGGTGTAATTATATAGCCAAACCAAATGGTTATACGGTTATCTAATATGGAGCATAAAGCAGCGACGCTAGATACAATCCAAAAGGTAGCTAAGATGATGTATGTGCGCTTCAAAGTTACAATTTGTCTGTATCTCAGCCCCAACAATAAGGCGAATAGTCTATCCACGCTTATGGCCGTTATCGTCATCAACGACACTCCACATAATGGTACGGTTGTGAGGAAGGCGGCGTCATATGCGTATCGACAAAGATTCCATTGTTCGTGGACCACGGAAATCCAAGTCGTAGCAGCGAGAGGCTGGGTAACAAGACCAACCAACAGATCAGTTGTTGCCAGACAACGATACAAGAGTTTAGACGGCGGATGAAGGGAGGATTCTCTGTGAAGGGCAACAAGGATAAGAAAATTGCCAAGAAATGCTGAGATGGAGAGGAGAATGTGAACTGCTGCGAAAGAAACTGATTCTTGCTTAGGCTCACTCACCAATAGAAGGGAGCATCGTAGTTCTCCAAATGTTTTGGTCAGTGTTCCACCTCTTGTGAAATTCGTTGGGGACATTGTTCTGTGTTCGATTCGTTTTTTCTGGCAAGTTATCTATGATTGCAACGAGAAATGAGGTCCAAACAGCACACGCCTACCAACGATCACTGAAACCGTACTTCCTAAACAATGTCCACAATTAAAAATCCTCACCTGCGTTTAAGCATTTAACATGCGTCAGAAAATTCTCTGTTGTGTTAAAAAATTCCCGGAACATGCGAGTTACCTCATTTGAGAAAAAATACTAAAATATGGAGACATCTGTTATTAACCTCCACTGACAGGATGCTAATCAAATGTTCATATTATTTTTTCGGAATTGAAACTTTAATCATTATCAGCCTCGGCAAGTTTGACAGATAATTTAAACTAGCGATTTTTCGCGGTTTTAGAATAAATTGAGTTTCACGAATGGATCAAAATGTTTTAATTCAAATTGTGGTCGCAGCTGCGAATTTAATTAAAATATTCGAATTTACCCGTGTAGTTAATTGCGCTTTGCAGCTTTTCAGTCATCTTTACCTATCCGACCAGTACCTTAGACGAAATTGCCACAAAAGCAAAATATTACGCCAGCAAACCATTTCTACAATTATTTTGTCATTCTTTGTTTATCCTCCTCCTTTTGCCAGTGAACTCATAATGATTATCCCTGATAATGACAAGCCTAAGGTAGCCAACTAGACCCTAGATCAAATTTGTTTTCTCAGTTCCAATGTCTTGAACACAATATATAAGACCAAGAAAACACTTTCGTATCAGGTGAACTTACATGCAAAAGGAAATTTACTGAACTTTTCTTCCTGTGATTGCCTTCAGCGATAAATGATTCTCGCTGGGTAATGCTGACAGTTATTTCCCAATATGGAGGTAAACATGACAATTAATTGATAGAGATGGAAAATAAAGGGATGCGTTTTCCAATCGTATCGCTGACTCGATGAACAATTTATTTCCTACTAGTTTATTATAATCTTTTTTTTTTGTCGTTCGAGCTTGATTGTAAAATTGGCATTTGAAATGTCTCTGGAAACTGTCTACCGTGTTAAAAAAGTGACTTTTTTCAAACCCTAAATGGTATGAATTAGCAATAAAAGGCAAGCCAGATATAGAGACATCTATCGTATCATTTTTAGAAGAGCCACAAACCATCTCTCTTAATTTGATAGGGTGCTTTTGAAATATCCATATCATCTGCATGAACTGTAAACTTGACTGATCATTATCAACCTCGGTAAACTAGAAATAAAGAAAAATAAAAGCTGACGATTTCACTTGGTCTGAGAAAAAAACTGGAAACTCGAAAGCATCATACTATTGAAATTGTAATCAGAGATGCCAGCTTATATTTAAAATACTTCATTTCAATTTCTAATGAACACAGTTTTGCACATTTTCCCATACATTTCCTTCTAATTTTCAAGTGTGGATACGCTATTGTCCTAGAACCGGTACGTTCTAACTACTGTCTCGTCGCTAAGAGTTTGGACGGCTGACGGAGGGAAGACACCTTGTGAACGGCAACAATGATAAGAGAATTTCCAAGAAATGCTGTTGGGAAGAGGAGAATGTTAACTGCTGTGATAAAAACTGATTCTTGTTTAAGTCCAGCTTCTAAAGGTGGGGGGGGGGGGGGGGCAGCATAAAAGTTCTTGTGTTGTTTTCGTCTACTTTCCACCTCTAGTGGAATTTGTTGTCAACATTATCTGTTTTCTTTTTCTTGTCGTGTATTTGTGATTGCAAGGAGAAATATTTGTGTAAACTGCAGACACCAAGCCGCGATCGTTTAAACCTCACTTCTTTAAATTTAGCCACATAAAGACCACCTCACCAGCCTTTATTCATTCAAAATGTGTTCGGAAATTTTGTGTTCTTTCGAAAACTGATTAATTTTTTCCGGAACCCATCAGGTGCCTCACGTATGAAATAGCAATAAAAGGAGATTATAGACACCTGCTTCAGTTTTTACAGTGCACTGAACAGATAAAAATAATAATAATAATAATAATAATAATATTAATAATAATAATAACCTTTATTTTAAGAGGATGACACCAATTACTTTTGAAAGTATTCTCCCTAAAGTCCCTCTTTACCTGGATCATTTCATCCAGATAATTTGAAGCGAATATTTTGGTATGAAGCAAGTTTTCTTTTATGTGGCAAGAGATTGAAGTCTTGTTGCGATTCTCTTGAGCGATTGACAATTCTCTTTTCGCAGTGAAAGTTGTTATCCAATATTGAATTAAACATGATAGTTTATTGATGGAGATGGAAATGAAGGGATGGGTGGTCATAACCTTTCAAGACTCGATGAACAATTCTTTTCATTCTAGTTTTTTTAATTTTATCATCACTTGCGAATATTAAGTTGCGCACTACTCCGCCTATTACAAACTCTTACCAGTCTTTCAAGCTCGACTGTAAAATTACCGCATGCTTCATATCGCACACAGACCAATGAATAATTGTTAAAACTCAAAATTTAGGAGACATTAGTTAGTCATGACAGACCCGACCTCGTTTTGAGTCTAGGCTTTATCGAATACCAAATTATTCATTTTGTACTCGTTCTATAGTTACTTTTCTTTCAAGCCTATAATTATTTTTAGTTTAAATCTGTTATTATATTAATCGACGGGGAACTAGCTGATGGACAAACCAAACGAGTGCGTGAATCTGTTGCTTAAAAGATGCAGTATATCATGCAATTCTTCAATACGGTTTAGGGGTTTATCCAGGAAATTTTTACTTCTTTTAAATTCTCTTTGATTATTCCGAATAGCAACTGCACCTGAACTTCTAAACAGTTACGAGTGGGCCAACACCAGCTTTTTCTTCTCAATTAGTAGAGTTTAGCTAAAATCGTTGGCAAAAACAAAGACATCGGCTATATTTCTGTTTGACAATACCATAAGGAAACTCTTTCTTGTCACCCTTTATAAGAGATAAATTAAGTGGTACATTAGGATAAATTGTCATTTAAGGGCCGATTATTAAGTGGAGATGTTCTTCCTTTATTGCATTCGATACTAAACTAAAGATCTGTGTGAAGTTCAGACTTAACACATAATCAGCCTCAGCGAACTGAAAATAAAGAGTTCAAGCTGGGTACTTTACTTGGTCAAAGCAAGAGATCGTCTGAGGAAACATTAATTTCGTGACAATCTCCGAATGCATCAAATAACTGAAATTCAAATTTTTGTCACAGATGTCAACTTTGAATTAAATTTGCAATGAACAAAGTTTTGGAGTCTATTTTTCTCCTTTTTGTATCCCCTGATTAAAATCTTAAACAAAACCGTGACATGATGTTAACCTACCAAACCATATACTTTTTGCAATTTTACAATCTTGGTTAGAATATTCAAAATGAACGTCGTTTAGAATATTTTAAAGGTGCATTTCTCTAAATTCTCCTTTGATCACGACGGTTTGAATTACGAATTGTTAAAGCGCCACACGATGATTGAATTTCATTTACCTCAAGATGACGAGAGTAAATATTAACCAGCGCGTTGAGCAATAAAGCGTCAAAATCAAGCAATTTCCCTAGGGAAGCAAACAAAGGTGGAAATTGTTTAACTTAACATAGAAATATGTCGAGAACTCTCCGCTGTAACTACTCTTTAAAGTTTTACCCATTGCCGTCACATTTTGTTAAAGAAATTAAACATGAGAGTAAAATGCATATAACTCTGTTTTCATGACAAAGTTAGAATTCGAATAGGATTAGATTTAATCGAACATGATCTAATGATAAAAATAAGTGAAAGAAGTTTTACACTACGTTTCGATGACACCATGTCATCATTTTCAAGTGAGAAGAGAATAAAATTTGACAACTTAATATACACCGTGCAAGGCGATAAAACGTAAAATATGCATGTAAAAAGTGACAAATTTAAATAAAATTAAATAAATAGTTTTTGCACGTATGGAGTCTGATTGTGTGTTCAAGCATGGCCTTTTCTTTGTTATGAATAACATTTCATAAATCAGACAGTCCAGTTTTCCCTTACGTTTTGCTGAAGTTCTTATTTCTTGCTTATCCAAGGACAGATCTTACGAACGTTCTCAAATAAAAATCGTGACTTAATGACTCAGCTTTGAAATTTAAAATAATATAAATATCAATTTGATGAGGATCTAGCTCCATGGACAGCAAAGTGGTTTTCTGATGGTTTGCTTTACTGCTTGTCTTACTTCACCAATCTTCCAGCAGTAAAGAAAACGGGTTTAACGTCGAGTTAAAGTAAACTAAGACAGCTGCTACTTCCCTTAATACTACTAAGTGTGATGAATATGTTTTACTGTCAGCGATTACAATTGTTACTATGAAGTATGGTGCATAAGAAACTACTAACGCTAACTGCACCCACAATGCACTGTTCACTGCCTTTTTGTACCGCGCCATGTTCAGTGCATTTGGTTGGCCCGGCTGTTGTTGGAGATGATCTTGTACCTGAGCCTGATGATGAATGAGAACCCGAAAAATTTTCATATACGAGGCGACTGAAATAACAAGGCAAGATGGTGTAATTATACTATCATATAAAATGAGTATACGGTAATCTAATATGTAGCGTAAAGCAGCAACACTGGATACAATCCAAAAGCTAGCTACAGTGATGTATGTGCGCTTCAAAGTTACAATTTGTCTGTATCTTAACCCCAACAACAGGGCGAGAAGTCTGTCCACGCTTATGGCCGTCATCGTCAGCAATGACACTCTACATAATGCAACGTCTGTAAGGAAAGCGGCGACAAATACGTATCGACAAAGATTCCATTGCTCGTCAGCCACGGACATCCAATAAGGAACACTGAGAGGCTGGCAAACAAGACCAACCAACAGATCAGCTGTTGCCAAACAGCGATACAAGAGTTTGGACGGAGGATGCAAGGAAGATTCTATGTGAAGGGCAACGAGGATAAGAGAATAGCCAAGAAATGCTGTGATGGAGAGGAGAATGTAGATTGGTAGAAAAGAAATTTTAAATTTTTGCGGAAGCCCACCAACCAGAGGGGGGGGGGGGGGGGGACAGTACAGATCTTGAAATATCTTGGTCTGTGTTCCACCTCCAGTGAAATTTGTTGTCGACATTATCCTGTATTAGTTTACTTTTTTCTTAGATTGAAGTTATCTGTGATTGCAACGAGAAATATTTCATCTAAACAGCTTCACAACGATGACGATCATTAAAACCTTACTTCCCACTTAATGATCATATAGAGACTTCCTCATCATTGTTTAATCGTTTGGAAAACTTCAGAGGAATCGTCAGGATGAGTTTTTTGTACCTTGCTGGCCCCGGTTGTTCGAAGGGCGGATAGCGATATACACTGGATAAATCTCTATCCGGTGGATAGCACAGTACGTTTCGGTAACACTTATCCTCTGGATAGCGATTTATCCGTTGGATAACGTTATCCACTCTTTGAACAACCGAGGCCTGGTGAATAAGTTTGAGGCCTCGAGCAACACAACTGGTGAGCGAAGGAGCGACTTCCCGCAGTGGTGTTAACGAGGACCCAGCTCGCAAGCTGACCTATCTCCATTGATAGAGTGTCAATCAAATGTCCGTATCATTTGTGTAAAGTTAAGTTTTGGCTCATTATCAACCTCAGCGACATTAAAATATAGAGGGTCTAAGCTAGGGATGTCAAACCCATGTCAATCAATCAAAGAATTCGAATAAATATATAGATTAAAATTAATGTATGGCCACAGATGCAACGTTATTTTAAAATATTCGAATTCAACCGCGTGATTAGCAACATTTTTGGGCTCTTTTACTTCCGTTTCTTCTCCAAGACTAGAACAAAATAAGCGAAGAGCAAAATATTAGGCGAAAAAGCAGTTTACTGTCGTTTTTTTTACATTCTTTATTTGTTGTCCTCCTTTCACCAACAAATTCTAAGTAAATGTTACGTTATCAAACAAGCTTTTATTTTTCCGGCAGGTGACTTAATTCTTTATGTTCTAATTCCCTCGAGCGATTGGCAATTGTCCTCCGATGTTGAAAACTTTATGACAGTGCTGAAGGGAACATGATATTCTATCGATCGAGAAGGAAAATGAAGGAGGGGATAAGTTAATCATTTATG